>NC_057795.1:460023466-460094362 GCF_018294505.1 Triticum aestivum
GGGCTCCTACTGGCTCTCCAGCCCTCACCCTCTGGCTTTGTCCACGGCATCGCGACCTGGCAAACCAGCGACGGCTGAGACCCGCTCGAGGGCCAGGACCAGAGGACGAACGCATGTGAAGCTGTTGCATTTTGGAAAAGGCCCAAAGCCTGTGAAGAAGGCGAACGCCTGTGAAGCTGTCGCATTTTGGAAAAGGCCCAGAGCCTGTGAATAAGGCGAACGCCTGTGAAGCTGTCACATTTTGGAAAAGGCCCAGAGCCTGTGAAGAAGGCGAATGCCTGTGAAGCTGTCGCATGTTGGAAAAGGCCCAGAGCCTGTGAAGAAGGTGAACGCCTGTGAAGCTGTTGCGTTTTGGAAAAGGCCCAGAGCCTGTGAAGAAGGCAAACGCCTGTGAAGTTTACCTTACCGAGAAAGGCCCGGAGCCTGTGAAGAAGGCCAATGCCTGTGAAGCTCGCCGCCCGTGACACTCCCACGTAATAATGAGTTGGGGCTGTACACGCCCCGGAGTCTCAGGAGTGCCGGCCTCAGGCCCTGGGGCTCCCTCCCACACCCAGTGGCAGCACTTAGCTCCGCGCTGGTGAGAAGACGTTGAAGACTAGATTAGGTGCCGGAAGCGGCTTTACTCATTTGCTTTCTGCAGTTGGCTTGTTCATCCCCATTCAAGGTTTTATTGAAGTTGTTGTTGTCTTTGGCTTGTGACTCTTTGCCTTTTTCGCTCTCCTGCCCCGATTTCTCTCGCGCAAGTCTCGCGAGGGAGCAACGCGGGCACACTCGCGAGTGTTTTCCACCCCTATCGTTCAAGGCTTCCCTGCCCGGGTCCGCTACAGGAGCACCCCTCTAGTCCGTGCCACACGGGCACCGTGACACGAACACAGGACCTGGGTCGGTCTCCTCCGCAGCTGAGGCCGGGAGCTATCTATTTAGACTAAAGCTCGCAGGACTCGAAGCGTTCAACGAGGCCTCGACCTCGGGAAGCAGAGGTCACGACAGGCCTTCCCCGAGCTAAGTAATTTCTGCGAGCAGGCGCGCGGCACAAAGGCGCAATACCGGAATAGTGGAAGCAGTAAGATAATTAATAGCAATAGTCCAAGCACACCCTCGAAGGGCCCTACACTACTGTCTCTTTGCGTAGGAAAAGAAAAGAAAAAAGAACAAAACAGGCGTGACTCGCCCGACACCAACTCACAGCGGATACTCGAACTGCCTCTAGAGCTCAGGAGGACTCCATCTCGCGCTTCACCGAGGCACGACAGTGGGTGGACCCGCTACCTCCCTCCAGGCGGGCACGGCGGCATGGAGGCTGATCGCGGCCACCACTAGAGGATCCGCTGCCCGAAGAAGAGCCGTCGAAGCTCGATGCACCACAAGCGCCGCCGACCGCGCACGCGCTGTCGTCTTCATCATCGCTGGGGCTAGACCCAAGACCGTGATCGTCGTTCTCAGGGCAGCACCCAGCGCGGCAACTATCTTCCTTGAACACCCTCACGTAGAGGGTGGGATCACCGTCGAACTTGAAGTGCAGGGTGCACCGCCGGCTCAGACCACGCGCGCGGGCAAACGTTTGCCAGCCGCGGGTCAGGGCCAGGCTCCCGGCTGTAGAGACCTCCAGCGAAGCCCAGGAGGCTCGGCTATAGCAACCGTCCGCCTGAAGCCAGAGGCCGCCCGGGGCGCCAGCCGGAAGCTCACCTAGGAGGGAGCGAGGAAGTTGGAGCCGGGTGCTGGCCGGTTCCGCCGACCACACAACAAACTCCAGCAGAACCTCTGTCGAGTGGGAGCAAGGCCTAGGGGGTCGCGCGGCCACAGCGCGCCCCCCAGCGGCGGCCTGCCGCCCGTCACCACGCGGGAGATCACCTCCACGGCCGCGAGGAGCCACCGTGGGAGTCGCAGGGTGTTTGCAGGGACAGCATCGACCGCGCTTGGGCAGGTGAGGGTCAGGCCCTGCCTGGCGGGCTTTCCCTTTCTCCGCGGCCGAGAACCTCTTGGGTGGAGCCATGAAGAAGGAAGAGAAGCAAGAGGGGATGGACAGGAAGGGCAGGCGCCATCCCTTACTTATAGCCAGAGGAGGCCAACCGTCGGCTTCCCCGATCACAGCTAATCATGACCCATTTTTGCATGCGGGGACTTGTCAGTTCGTGCAGTTGCCGAGGCGTCGTGGGGGAGCGGAGCTGTCCACGACCAACCAACCACCACGCGGCGCCCAAGGCCGCAGGCTGTTAGGGCCCGCGACGCTTCGCACTTGCCCCTTCGCTTCTCTGCTCAGCCAAGTCCGGGCGCGCCTTGGGCCCGGGGGCTACTATCAGCGTTCTGGGAACGGGGGTCCCCAGACTTGCCTGCCTGCGGCCTGCGGCGTGGCTCAAGGGGCTGCCCAACGTGGCATGTCTTCATCAGCATGAGCTCAAGACCCTCGCGAGGGGCCAAGCCTCGCGGGGCGGATGACTGGGAGCTTCCTCAGGCACGGCCTTGTTAGGCTGGCTCGCCAGGAGGCTAAGAGATCAAGGAGGGGCACATCACGAGGTGCCCATGACGCAAGCCATGACGACCAAGGGCGCCAGGCGGGCGCCAGCCCGCGCAGTGTCCTCCCTTTCCTCTTTGGTGCAAAGGGAGCAAGCGCAGGCGAGAGCATCAAGCAAAGGCACCCATTTCGGTGCAACAAGACCAAGACCGTCGCAACGGTAGGAAAGAAGTCATCGTGGAGCCCAGGAAGGCGTCATCGTCAGAGCCTTTGACAGGCGAGGACCAACTTTATTCAGGATAAGTGTACTAGATGTTCACCTTCAAAATGGCCAATTGTTGGCACCCTTCCCGCTCAATATTTGGGAAGAGGCCCAGGGCCTTTGCCTATAAATAGGACTAGCCACCCCAGGGTAGAGGCATCCAGAGAGCGACTGAACTCCCCCTAGTAGTTCTTCGCACCAGCCAAGAATAGACCCTCGCGAGGCTGTTCTTCCTTGTACTATTCATCATCAGCCCAAGAGGCAATCAACCACACCACACACTGGAGTAGGGTCTTACACCACAATTGTGGCCTGAACCGGTATAAACTCTGTGTCTCTTGTGTTATTCCTTTCGTAGCTTAGATCATAGAGAGGCGGTGAGGTGCAGGTAGGTAGTGGGCGAAATCTCCGCGCGCACCCCAGTGTTCGAATCTAGAGGGTCTGTCGGAACCCTAAATCCTACAGCCGCCTCGCATATGTTGCCCAGGGCCGCATTGGCCCTTTCCCTGAGCGTCCGGAGCATGGGGCCATGCACATGCTCCAGAGTCTGCCGCTGACGGATCTCATCCTCGTTCAGCCGCGCGACGGCCTTGGCGTCATCAACCCTCTATCGGAGAAGAAGCAGCTCGGCACGGGAGGAGGCCAGCTCAGCCTGCGCTGCTCCAAGGGTGGCTGCGGAGGAACCCGCACACCGCGTCGCTTCAGCCATCTTGGCTCTGAGGGCGGCGGTCCTGCCCTCAGCTTCGGCCTTGACCAACTCCAACCTCCCTTCATACTCGCGCTCAAGACCCAAGCGAGCTTCCGCCACGTGGCGGTCGATCTCTCCTTGGACTCGGGTCTCCCACGCGCCGACATCATCTTCCGCCTGGGTCACCAGGCGCTCCCTCGTCTCCAACCGCTCAAGGTCAAGGTTGCGCTCGGCAGCCTCCAGCGTTAGCGCCTCTTCGCGCCTCAGGAGTTCCACCTCCTTGTTGGGTGCCCCCTTCAGCAATGCAAGGGCAGCTTTACGCAGCTCCACTTGCTACTCCAGAGAGTTGCTCCAGGCCTGGAGCTCCCATGCGCGCTCTTCTGCAGCCTCGCATCATCGCCCAGCCTCCTGGGCCTCCTCGATGGCTTGGGAGCAGGCCTTCCGCGAAGCCATCAGCGACGCCTCGACCTTGGCATTGTCAAGATCACGCTGATGGCGCCCAAGGCTGATGGCTACCTTCAGCTTGCGCCTCTCCTCAGCGAGGCGCAGGCCTTTGGCCTCAAGGCGCGCATCCTCGCCAGCAAGCTCCACACCGAGATGGATCATCGCGTCTGCCGCCTTCTGAAGAAACTCTTGGCGGAGGGCACTACGCTCCAGAGCGCGCCTGAGCACGCCTTCCACGTCATCCTCCGCCATCTGTGTAGGCGAAGGGTCCCGAGGCGGCACGCCCCCTCTCGGCAAGGGGCTGGGGGCTGGCGCCCCAGCGATCGCCGTACGGGCCCCGCCAGGGACCCAGCCCGGTGCCGGTCCATCTCCTGAAGTGGAGCCCAGGATCGACGTCAGCCAGTCGCCATCCACGATCAGAGGAGGAGTGCGGGGCAAGCTGGCTGTGCCCCAGGAGAGCTCACGGAGGAGGGGCAACAGACGCGTAGGCTCAAGGTACCCAGCGGGGCAGCTCGCCTCTCCAGCCGGCCCCGCGACGAGGGTGGTGCTCAAGCTCGGGGCGCTCAAGGTCAGCGATGAAGGTGAGGCTTGGGGGATGGCTCCTCGGCCGCCTCTGCAAACTCAGCAGGAAGGGCCCTGAAACGCCACAATCAGCTGAAGGAACGGTAAAGTGAGGAACTGAGAGAGAAAAGGACTTACTAGTCAATGGCAAACTACTTCCTGCACTTAAACGGGCGACAGGGGCGGTCATTGCCTCCTAAGGCCTCCTTCCTCTTGCGGAGGGCCTCGAGGTCCATGTGGAACCGGCCTAAGCCCCCGACGCGAGGGCCAACGTGCGGCGCAGAAGGAACATCAGGATGATTTGCGCCAAGGGCGCTAGACTGGGAGGTGCCGCAGGGCGCCACCTCTTGAAGATCAGTCCGGGCCTCTGGAGTCCTGGCCTCGGGAGCCTCAGGTCACGACTCCTCGTCTGCCACCACTCCAGGATGCACCTTGGAAGGTGACGCCTCAGGAGCCCCTCACGGTGTCAGCATCTCAACATGAGGCCCCTCGGCTTCCGGCGGTTCTCGCCTCCCTGCTCCATCACTTGAGGCAAGACCGCCGTGAGCAACCGGAAGAGCGAGCACAGCAACTGGGTTCTCGCGGGGCCCCATGAGGCCGACCGGGCGCAGGCCCTATTCGTCGAAGCTGGGCATCTGGCTCAAAAGGTCAGGCCAGCCCGAGCAAAGGTACAAGAGGGCGGACCCATGCCGGATGCTGCTTGGGGAAGGGTCGCCAGTCAAGACCCTCAGCACCGTCCTCAGTGCTTCGGGCGCAAGATCCTCTTCCTGGAGCCTCATACGTTCTCCGTGCCATGCGAAGGTCCACATCAGACCGGAGTGGCACTGGAGAGGGGCAATGCAGCATTGAAGGAACTCCCTCACCACCTGAGGCACCGTTCCACCGAGCGCCCTCAAGCTCTTGAAGTGGCGCCAGACGAAGGCAAGACGGGGGCACATGAGCTTCTCATGATCCCAGCCTGAGTTGGGAATAGCAGGCAGCGTTGGGTGCAAGAGCAGGGGGCTGGGCACCCCGACATCCACGTACAGCCACCACTCTCGGAATCCGCTCATGGGAGGAGGAAGGCCAAAGTCGATCCCTGAGGCAGCCGTCTCTGGCATGGCGAGGAAGCTCACGCACCCCGAGCATTGAGTTGGGTCACTCAGGCGCAAGGAGAAGAAGTGATGCAGAAGGGCAACAGAGGGAGGGATGCCCACCATGGCCTCGCAAGCAAAGGCAAAGACAGCAAGGAGGGTAATGGACTCGGGACCAAGGTGCATCATGTGGATCTGGTAATGGGAGAGCACCGTGTTGACGAAAAAAGAAAAGGGGGGAACCAGACCCGCCCACAAGACATCGGTGAAAAATATGACCTCCGTGACGACCCTATCAAAAGAGGTGTGGGACGCCGGCCAAACCGTCGTCCTCCCGCACTCGTTGAATATAGAAGCAAGGGCGGAGTGGACCTTGTCCACGGCTTCGATGTTGAGTATGATAGACTGATCGACGGCAGGAGCAACTGCCGGAGGCGAGCGCGGCGAGGGCGCGGGCTTCTTCCCCTTTCCCTTCTTCATTGGCACCATGGTGATGGGAAGAGGGGGAAAGCTCGAGTTGGAATTGGAGGCGGAGGCTGGAGCTCAAGGAAGAAGGAAGGACAGGGAGTGCGCGAACGGCGAAAGAGGAATAACTGTGTGCAACCACGGGGCCGCCTTGCCGGGCGCGTAATGAGGAGAGTGGGGAAGCGGAGACACCCACATCCAATCGACCATCACGCGGCGCCCAAGGCCGCATGCTGTTGGGGCCTGCAGCGCTTCGCACTTGCCCCTTTGCTTCTCTGCTAAGCCAAGTCCGGGTGCGCCTTGGGCCCGGGGGCTACTGTCGGCATTCTAGGAACAGGGGTCCCCAGACTTGCCTGCCTGCGGCCTGCGGCGTGGCTCAAGTGGTGGCCCAGTGCAGCCCATCTTCATGAACTCAAGCTCAAGACCCTAGCGAGGGGCCAAACCTTGTGGAGAGGACGACAGGAAGCTTCCTCAAAGACGACCTCACCAGGAAGGCTCGCGAGGAGGCGGAGAGATCAAGGCAGGGTATCTCGTGAGGTGCTCATGACGCAAGCCATGATGATTGAGACCAGGAGGGCGCCGGCCTGTGCAGTGTCCTTGTTTCCTCTTTGGTGCAAAGGGAGCAAGCACAGACCAAGGCATCAGGAAAAGGTTGCCATTTCGGTGCAACAAGACCAAGACCAGCGGAGCGGCAGGATGGAGGTCATCGTGGAGCCCAAGACGGCGTCATCATCAGGGCCTTTGGCAGTCGAAGACCAACTTTAGTCAGGATAAGTGTACTAGATGTTATCTTCAAAATGGCCATTGTTGGCGCCCTTCCCGCTCAATATTTGGGGAGAGGACCAGGGACTCTATATATAGGGCTAGCCACCACAGTGGGCGGGACAGCTCATCTGGCACCCGGGAGATCGACCAATCAAACCTTAGCCAGAACCACACACACTACCACAAGAACTCCTCCCCTCGTGAGGCAGTTCTTCCTTTGTATTGTTCATCATCAGCCCATGAGGCAATCCACACACCACACACTGTAGTAGGGTATTACACCACAATGGTGGCCTAAACCACTATAAACTCCATGTCCCTTGTGTTATTCATCTTGCTAGCCTAGATTCCAAGCAAGGCGCAGGGACGTGAGTTGGTAGGGGAGAGATCTTCACGCGCACCCCAGAGTTCGAACCTCAAGGGTCTACCGGAACCCGAAATCCGACAAATGACTCAGGAACCTTTGTATCCTGAAGGCCACCCTAAGAGAATCGAGCAAGATTCTCAGAGAAATAATGTAGATGCACCTAGTCGTTCTAAAAAGAAGAAAAAGAAAAACGATAGGACTTTGCATGCTTCTAGTGAACCTGTTGCAGACACACCTGAGAATCCCAATGATATTTCTTTTTCTGATGCTGAAACACAATCTGGTGATGAACATGAACCTAGTGATAATGTTAATGATAATGTTCATGTTGATGCTCAACCTAGCAATAATAATGATGTAGAGATTGAACCTGTTGTTGATCTTGATAACCCACAATCAAAGAATCAACATTATGATAAAAGAGATTTTGTTGCTAGGAAGCACGATAGAGAAAGAGAACCATGGGTTCAGAAACCCATGCCTTCTCCTCATAAACCATCCAAGACAAAGGATGATGAGGATTTTGAGCGCTTTGCTGAAATGATTAAACCTATCTTCTTACGTATGTGCTTAACTGATATGCTTAAAGTAAACCCTTATGCTAAGTACATGAAGGATATCATTACAAATAAAAGAAAGATACCAGAAGCTGAAATTTCCACCATGCTTGCTAATTACACTTTTAAGGGTGGAATACCTAAGAAACGTGGAGATCCAGGGGTACCAACTATACCATGCTCCATTAAAAGAAATTATGTTAAAACTGCTTTATGTGATCTTGGAGCCGGTGTTAGTGTTATGCCTCTCTCTTTATATCGTAGACTTGAATTGAATAAGTTGACACCTACTAAAATATCTTTGCAAATGGCTGATAAATCGACTGCTATACCTGTCGGTATTTGTGAGGATGTGCCTGTTGTGGTTGCAAATGTCACTATCTTAACGGACTTTGTTATTCTTGATATTCCCATGGACGATAGTATGTCGATTATCCTTGGTAGATCCTTTTTGAATACTGCAGGGGCTGTTATTGATTGCAACGAAGGCAATGTCACTTTTCATGTTAATGGTAATGAGAATACGGTAGACTATCCGAGGAAACAACCTCAAGTTCATAGCATCAATTCTATTGGAAAAATTCCAACTCTCATTATTGGAGGTTTTGAATTTCCTCACCCTACTGTCAGGAAAAAGAATGATATTCTTATTGTTGGGGATGTTCATATCCCTGTTGAGGTAACCTAGTGTTATTCGAAATTTCTCCAGTTCCATGTTATTCGGAATGAGTTTGTTAACAAGACTTGATCAACCTTGTTGGTGGATTCATTTTGATGATCATGAGATGGATGAAACTAGAAGGCACAACCTTCTGTACCCTCTTTTTACTTTCTGTTATTTAGAATAAATAAAGCAAAAATAGTATTATCTGTCTGTTTTCTGAATTATCCATGCAATAAAAAGTATCCCGAAAATAAAAGTGCTCCAAATGCCCTGCAAATTTGGTATGATTTTTTATAGAATATTTGAGGATTTTAGGCACTAAGAACACAGCAGGGGGGCAAGCACCTGGCCCCTAGGGTGGAGGGCGTGACCACTCCCCCTGGGCACGCCCCCTGTCTCGTGGGCCCATGGTGGGCCCCTCCACTTATTCCTGCACCCACACACTCCATCTTCCTCCCAAAAAATCCCCATCTAGCTCAAGCACGAGTTCTAGCTCATTTTGCTGCGATTTTCGATCTGCTTGCTCAAAGCTCCATTCACAAAACTGCTTTGGGAGATTGTTGCTTGGTATGTGACAACTCCATTGGTCCAAATAGTTTTTGTTCTAGTACTTTATTCATTGCAAAATTTTGCTGCATAGGTGACCCTGTTCTCGAGCTTGCATGTCAAATTTATGAGGTCCCAAGTAATTCTAATGCATGATATAGGCTCTAGGCACTTGTGGAAGTAGTTGCTATCAATCTTGTTTAGTTTGATTCACTTTTATTTTGAAGTTACTAAAACTTTCAGAAATTTTTTAGAGGAAGAAATATGTCCAGGAAAATGTACCAAGGTGGTTCCTCAACAAAGAGAGGACCTAGGCATGCTATGCGTGAGCAAGACGATGAAACACCAATGGAAGTTGAGGTGCGGTCTTGTGAATGGCCGTCAGAAGAGTTTATGGTCAATGCAGGCATCAAGGATGAATTTTACGCATATCTGCGTAATGCTGATCTTGAGGACTTCATACAAGATAAGTGTCCTCAGTACTACCAATTGACTGATTCATTCGTGAGAAGATTTAAATATACATCTTCGTGCAATTCTTAGAATGTCCTGTTTGATAATTATGATCAATCTTACACCATGGACCTAGAGGATTTCACAACTGCTTGCGAACTCCCACAGTGGGGCAATGTTAATGAACCCCACAAATCTGAATATAAAGACTTTTTTGCTAGTATCACTGTGGGAGAATCTAGGGATATAGCACAAGCTACCATAGGGAGCATTCATTTTCCTGCTATACATTATTTTGCTCTCTTCATTGGTAGATGCATTAAAGGTAAAGATGAAGCATGTCACATGTGTGTCCCTGATCTTTGTGTCTTCAAGAGTGCTGTATTAGGTAATAAAGATTACAACTTGGGGGCAATAGTTGCACGTAGTTTGCATAATAATGGTATATCTGGAGGAATTTATGCGGCCCGTGTTGCTAATTATCTTGGTATATCTCCACGTGAGGGTGATATGGAGTTGCCTGCCGCTTATTTAGATTCTGACGCTATGGTTAGGCACCGTTTTCTTGTGAGGAATGAACAATTCCTCCAGTATCGACTAATCTTTGATAGACGTTGCCCAGTCCATGTTACTCTCCCTGCTCCTTCCTTTTTTGATTACCAGGCAAAACGAAGATATGTTGTCACCAGGGAGGAGGCAGTCGAACATGAGAGGAGAGCGGAGGCAGCTCGCCAACATGCCGCAGCTTAGGAGGCATTGGCTGCCGCATCCCAGTACGACCCCGGTTATAACTTCGGATATCAGCCAGGCTATCCCTGGCATTAGACCAACTTAGGCTAAAAGCCTAAGCTTGGGGGAGTACGTATTTCTCACCGACTTTACACCCATGTTCACACATTGTAATTGTCGGTGCTCATACTCTTTCATTGCATTATACATGCTAGTTTATTTTCTTTTTCTATCTTTCTTCTTGTGTGTTTGATAAACCTTAGAAAAACCAAAAAAATAGTTAGTATAATTTCCATGCTTGTAGTAGCAATTAAAATGAAAACCCATAATTATTTCTTGTTCTTCTTTTACTTTTTGGTAGCTTTCCCGTGTAAATAGTTTTATTTATTTTCTTTCCTTTGGGGGTCAACAGGAGAAGAGCATATTGAAAATGTTTAGTGGATCTCATATGCATGATTGTTGATTTAATTTAGAGCCCATATTACTTTGTCTTCTCTCTTGAATTGAATGCTCGCAGATTCCAGCTTAGTCCAATGCACGTGCACTATTATTATTATACACACCAGTCGGTCGTGCAAGTCAAAGGCAATAATGATGATATATGATGATGGACTGATCGAGATGAGAGAAGCTGGTATGAACTCGACCTCTTTTGTTTTTGTAAATATGACGAGTTTATCATTCCTGATTCAGCCTATTATGAATAAACATGTTTGCAATGACATTTAGAGATTATAGTTTCTTATGCCATGCTTAATTAGCTAGGAGCTTATAATGGTTTACCTTGCGTGCCAACATACTATTAGAATGGTTGTGATGTGGTATGATAAGATGGTATCCTCTTTTGAATGAATTGAGTGACTCGACTTGGCACATGTTCACGCATGTAGTTGAAACAAAATCAACATAGCCTTCACGATATTTATGTTCATGGTGGATTATATCCTACTCATGTTTGCACCTGGTGTAGATTAATTTTAATGCATGTTCATGATTGTTGTCGCTCTCTCAGTTGGTTGCTTTCCAGTCTTTTGCTAGCCTTCACCTGTACTAAGCGGGAATACTGCTTGTGCATCCAAACTCCATAAACCCCAAAGTTATTCCATATGAGTCCACCATACCTTCCTATATGCGGTATCTACCTGCTGTTCCAAGTAAATTTGTGTGTGCCAAACTCCAAACCTTCAAATGAAATTCTGTTTTGTATGCTCGAGCAGCTCATATTTCAATTAGGTCTGTCTGTATCTTCCATGCTAGGTGGGTTATTCTCAAGGGGAGTGGACTCCACTCCTCATTCGCGAGAAAATGGCTGGTAAGCGGGATGCCCAGTCCCATTATCAAAAAGATCAAAGCAAATCAAAATAGTTAAAACAAAACTCCCCCATGACTGTTGTTGGTTTGGATGGTACCCCGTTGTTTCGGATGGCCGTGGAGTGTGCTTGTTGGTGGTGGGGGAGTATAAACTTTACCATTCTGTTTGGGAACCGCCTATAATGTATGTAGCATGGAAGATATCGAGATCTCATAGTTGTTGCGTTGACAGTGAAAGTATACCGCTCAAAATGTTATTCACCTCTATTTTAAAATCAAGCTCTAGCACCTCTACAAATCTCTACTTCCCTCCGCGAAGGGCCTATCTATTTACTTTTATGTTGAGTCATCACCTTCTTATTAAAAAGCACCCGGTGGAGAGCACACTAGCATTTGCATGCATTACTATTAGTTTATATTGGGTATGACTTGACTGGATCTCTTTTACCACGAATTACAATGTTTAGTCAGTCCTTGATCTTTAAAGGTGCTCTGCATTTATGTTTTGCGGTCTCAGAAAGGGCTAGCAAGATACCATCTTTTTATATCATATTACGATTGTTTTGAGAAAGTGTTGTCATCCGAGATTTATTATTATTGCTCGCTAGTTGATTATGCCATTGATATGAGTAAATATGAGACCTAAGTGTTGTTGTGAATATGGTTAGTTTGTAATCTTTGCTGAAAACTTGATTGTTGGCTTTATATATTTACAACAACAAGAGCAAATAGAGTTTGTAAAAGTTTTTCTTTATCACCTTCAGTTTATCAACTGAATTGCTTGAGGAAAAGCAAAGGTTCAAGCTTGGGGGAGTTGATACGTCTCCAACGTATCTACTTTTCCAAACACTTTTGCCCTTGTTTTGGACCCTAACTTGCATGATTTGAATGAAACTAACCCGGACTGACGTTGTTTTCAGCAGAACTGCCATGGTGTTGTTTATTGTGCAGAAAACAAAAGTTCTCGGAATGACCTGAAAATCCACGGAGATAACTTTTGGAAAATATACAAAATACTAGCGAAAGAATCAAGGCCAGGGGGCCCACACCCTGTCCATGAGGGTGGGGCGCGCCCCTCCCCCTAGGCATGCCCCCTGTCTCATGGGCCCCCTGATGCTCCACCGACATCAACTCCAACTCTATATATTCTGTTTCGCGGAGAAAAAAATCAGAGAGAAAGTTTCATCAAGTTTTACGATACGGAGCCGCCGCCAAGCCCTAATCTCTCTCGGGAGGGCTGATCTGGAGTCCGTTTGGGGATCAGGAGAGGGGGATTCGTCGCCGTCGTCATCATCAACCATCCTCCATCACCAATTTCATGATGCTCACCGCCGTGCGTGAGTAATTCCATCGTAGGCTTGCTGGACAGTGATGGGTTGGATGAGATTTACCATGTAATCAAGTTAGTTTTGTTAGGGTTTCATCCCTAGTATCCACTATGTTCTGAGATTGATGTTGCTATGACTTTGCTATGCTTAATGCTTGTCACTAGGGCCCGATTGCCATGATTTTAGATCTGTACCTATTATGTTTTCATGAATATATGTGAGTTCTTGATCCTATCTTTCAAGTCTATAGTCACCTATTATGTTTTATGATCCGACAACCCCGAAGTGACAATAATCGAGATACTTCTTGGTGATGACCGTAGTTTGAGGAGTTCATGTATTCACTATGTGTTAATGCTTTGGTCCGGTTCTCTATTAAAATGAGGCCTTAATATCCCTTAGTTTCCACTAGGACCCCGCTGCCACGGGAGGGTAGGACAAAAGATGTCATACAAGTTCTTTTCCATAAGCACGTATGACTATATCCGGAATACATGCCTACATTACATTGATGAACTGGAGCTAGTTCTGTGTCACCCTCTGGTATAGCTATTACATGAGGAATCGCATCCGACATAATTACCCATCACTGATCCAATGCCTACGAGCTTTTCACATATTATGCTTTGCTTATCTACTTTCCCGTTGCTACTGTTACAATTACTACAAAACTGCTATCGTTACTTTTATCACTGTTACAATTACTATCATACTACTTTGCTACTAAATACTTTGCTGCAGATACTAAGTTATCCAGATGTGGTTGAATTGACAACTCAACTTCTAATACTTGAGAATATTCTTTGGCTCCCCTTGTGTTGAATCAATAAATTTGGGTTGAATACTCTACCCTCAAAAACTGTTGCGATCCCCTATACTTGTGGGTTATCATCGGGGCAATCTTTGATCTTCTTTTTAACAAGCAGGAATCTGGCCCAAAAGTGGTGGACCGTTTCCCGAGGTTGCTGCCGCACATACATTAGGTCGTAGATATCTGGAGGACCTGAGTTGCTTGGAGATTATTGATTGTGGTGGATGGGTGGTTTAAAATTTGAATCCGGTCCCACACCTATATTTGGAGCTTGAAGGTTCTTCAAGATGACCGATTTGGGTTTGGGGAGATTCAAGGGCTCCCTCAATTCTATATCTAAGCCATAGTCTAGAAGACGTGAAGTCTCATCCGAAGGGAGAGTACCCGCTCGAGGGATTCGGAGACCCAAACATACTTGGTCTTCAATGTAGGGAGGGAAGTGTCTTCGGCCTGTTCCTCAGCGACCGCTAAGAGGTGGGTGATCGGCGGGCGATAAATTTCCCTCTGGTCAGGCTTGAGCCTGATCCGACATAGTCCGTTGAGATCCCCAGGGCGGCGATGCAGTCCAGTAGCTCGTTTAAGGATGAGACTTCTGTCGGATCCATTTTATCAGAGTTCTCGAGGCCGATGCGAAGACTGTGTTCAGCGGTCGTAGGAGGTGTTGTGGGCTTGAAGGTCGTACAAGCTCCTACAGTGAAACCACCGAGCAGGAGGGTCTGCCCTGAAGTCATGCTCCTTCTAGAAGTGATATTGTTGTTGACGACTAGGCGAGCCATATATCGCTTTTGTAGACAGCACGACAGAGCTCTCAATGAAAGCACCAATGTCGATGTCAAAACCAGCAGATCTCGGGTAGGGGGGCCCAAGCTGTGCGTATGAGGACCAAGGGACACAATGTTTTACTCAGGTTCGGGCCCTCTTAAAGGAGGTAAAACCCTACTCCTGCTTGATTATATTCAAAGAGTATAGAGGTTACAAGAGTTGATCTACCTCGAGATCATGGTGGCTAAACCCTAGATGTCTAGCCAATGAATATTCCGATGATAGTAATGATGATAGCCTCTACAGACTAAACCCTCCAGTTTATATACATACCGTAGGGACCTAGGGTTTGTACAAGGTCGGTTCAACAGAAAAGGAAACAATACACCCAGACTCTAATCTTGCCGTTCACGTATGGAGAAGTCCCACCCGGACACGAAGGATGGTCTTTAGCTTGATCTTGTACAGCCCATTCAACCCGGCCCATATTCTTGGGTTGGACACCTGAGGACCCCCGAATCCAGGACTCCCTCAGTCGCCGCCACCGCCTGGAGTGACACGCACCCCGAGCATTGCCCACTATCGACCAAGTGAAGAGAGAAGAAATGGTGGAGTAGGGCCACAGACGGTGTTATGCCCACTAAATCCACGCACAGGAAGGCAAAGGCGAATAGGAGGATGATGGATCCGGGGTCCAGATGCAGCGCATGAATCTGGTAATGTGAGAGCACGACATTGAAGAAATCTGAAAAGGGGGGACCAGGCCTGTGAAGAGAGCGTGATGAAGGGGGATTTTGGTGGCCTCCATGTCAATCAGGGCCCAGGAGGCAGGCCAGACCGTCATCTCCTTCTACTCATTGGAATTAGTGGCGAGGGCCTACAGAACCTTGTCCAGCCCCTCCTGGTTGATCATCATGGACCAGTCTAGCGCCGGTTCCGGCCCCGGGAGGGTTTCGCGGTCGCATGAGCCTTCCTCTTCTTCGACTTGAGAGCCATGGTGGTAGGGAGGATTGGAGCCGGCGCGGAACATGGTGGAGGAAGCACAAGTTTGCAAGGAAGAGGGGGAATAGGAGGCGAGCGAGTCGGGTCATGATGGTTGGGCTGTATATGTCAGGTAGTCATCAAGTCGGGCAGTTACCGAGGCAGCATGGGGAAGTGGGGACGCCCACGCACCATCAAGCGCCACGCGTTGACCCGGTCTGCAGGAGATTGGGGCCGCGACACTTCTCCCTTGCCCTTCGGCTTCACCTCAAAGCCAAGTCCAAGCACGCCTTGGGCCTAGGGGCTACTGTCAGCATTTTGGGAACCAGGGTACCCAGACTTGCCTACCTGCGGCCAGCGGCATGGCTCCATCGACGGCCTGGTACGACCCATCTACAACACCAACAAGACAAGACCCTCGCCAGGGGCCAAGCCTCACGAGGCGAGCGACATCAAGACCTCTTGTAGGATTGAAAGTAGGTCTAGAGGGGGGATTAGACTACTTGACCAAATAAAAATCTAGCCTTTTCCCAATTTTAAGTCTTGGCAGATTTTAGCAACTTAGCACAAGTCAAGAAACCAACCTACACATGCAATTCTAAGAGTGTGGCAGCGAAAAGTAAAACATTGCATATGAAGGTAAAGGGAAGGGTTTGGAGAAGCAAACACAATGTAGACACAGAGATTTTTGGCGTGGTTCTGATTGGTGGTGCTATCATACATCCACGTTGATGGAGACTTCAACCCATGAAGGGTAACGGTTGCGCAAGTCCATGGAGGGCTCCACCCACGAAGGGTCCACGAAGAAGCAACCTTGTCTATCCCACCATGGCCATCGCCCACGAAGGACTTGCCTCACTTGGGTAGATCTTCATGAAGAAGGCGATGTCCTTGCCCTTACAAACTCCTTGGTTCAACTCCACAATCTTGACGGAGGCTCCCAAGTGACACCTAACCAATCTAGGAGACACCACTCTCCAAAAGGTAATAGATGGTGTGTTGATGATGAACTCCTTGCTCTTGTGCTTCAAATGAAAGTATCCCCAACACTCAACTCTCTCTCACAGATTTTGCTATGATGGAAAGATGGTTTGAGTGGAAAGCAACTTGGGGAAGGCTAGAGATCAAGATTCTAGTGGTAGGACTGGAATGTCTTGGTCACAACACATGAGTAGGTGGTCTCTCTTATAAAGTGAGTAGCGTAAGTGTAGGCACGTTCTGATGGCTTTCTCACAAATGGAGAAGGGGGTGGAGGGGTATATATAGCCTTCACACAAAATATAACCGTTACACACATTTGACCCAACTCGGTCAGACCGAATAGATGAACTCGGTGAGACTAATTTAGTTCAAAATGTGAACATTAGGAATCTCGGTGGGACCGATAAGATCAACTCGATGCGACAGATGTGCTAGGGCTAGGGCAAAACCTCATCTTGGTGAGACCGATCAAATGAACTCGGTGAGACCGATTTCAGCAATGAGCAAACACAAACTTGGCCAAGCAAACTCGGTGGGACCAATCGCACATTTCGATGAGACCGAAATGTTACGAAAAGGAAACCGAGAGTTTGCAATGCAAACTCGTTGGGACCGATCGCTCATTTTGGGATACCGAAATGTTACGAAGGGAAATAGAGAGTTTGCAAAGCCATCCCGGTGAGACTGAGAGCCGTATCGGTGTGACCGAATTGATTAGGGTTTCTGGTAGTGGCTATGTCAAATGAACTCGGTGGCGCCAGATAGATCAAATCGGTGGGGCTGAGTTTGACTTTAGGTTTTTGACAAATGTGGAAATGAGAAAGTGGTTGAGGGATTTGGAGCTATATCACTAAGCACTTTGAGCATGTAGACCATTAAGCAACACCTCATCCCCTTTTAATAGTATTGTCTTTTCTATGGACTCAATGTGATCTTCGATCACTAAAATGAAAATGAAGAGTCTTGAGCCTTTGCCAATCTTTGTCCTTCGCATTTTCAGGGGTCCACATCTCTAGTCCATGCCATGCCAATCATTGAACTTTCTAAAACATTTAACTTGAATGGATATTAGTTCAATGAGCTATATTTTGTTATGAATTACCAAAACCACCCGGGGATTAGATGCACTTTCAATATCCCCCTTTTTGGTAATTGATGACAACATATAGATCAAAGCTTCGACAAATGATAATATAAGAGAAATATGTCGTCGCTTTGAGAAGTATGTGATAAGCAAGAGGTCCCCCCTAAATTTGTGCATTATTTAAATGTACAATTGATTAGGATCATGGGTCACCCTTTCATGTCACATACATCTTGGTGGAGTGCTCAAAATGATAAGCTATAAGTAACATGCACTCATCACCAAGGGCAAACATGATTGATCATACACATATCATCAAGCAAGCACACATTAAAGCATAGTATGATCAAACATATGATCATAAGAGTATCTCGCACACAAGGACAAATATTGTAGCATGCAAACGATCAAAGCAAAAAACAACCAAAGTAGCAAGAGCGGCAACAAAAAGGCAACACACACACACACACACACACACTCTCTCTCTCTCTCTCTCTCTCTCGAAGCCTAATGATCTATACACTTTCTCCCCCTTTGAAAACAAGTTGCCAACAAGCTTGAAAATGCATAGTGATATACGACACTAGGCATGATCTCCAGGAGCTCCTGAATGGGTCTTCTGGCTGTTTGCTCGAGTGTGCATAGATGGCATTGAGAGGAGTCCATCTGCAAAAGCTTCAGCTGATGTCTGTGGAGCTGGAAGAGTTGAAACTAGAGGAATGACTAAGGCAGTTGCTGCAGGTGTTGACATTGTTGTCCTGGTATCACTGGAAACTGGCACAGTTGAAGACCTTTGTGCCCTTGGCACTTGCTGAAATACATCTGTGGTTGGTCCTTCATTCCTTTCTTCAAGCTCTTCCTGGATCTACTCCATAGTCGATTGTATCTCAGTGACCTTCACATCTAGATCATGAATCTTTGTCTCAATGATCCTCTCAAGACTCTCATGATTCTGAGTCAGGGTGGCCAATCCCTTCTCAATCCTTAAGGTAGCCTCAATCGGATAGCTGAGTTGATCATGCTTGGTCTTGAGTATAACCTGTGAAGCATCTGGAGCACTAGCTGGCTTTGCTAATTTTGCAGCCTTTGCTTTCTCTCTGTTCTCCTGGGCTTCTGCACATGTTGGATGACATGCATCCATGACAAACTCATTTTCCTGAAAGTCTGGCCTCAGGGGAAGATGCTCTTTGTCAAAAAGATATGTCCCTTTCCCCATGTTGGAGTTGATAAGCATCTGAATGTGAGGGGCATATCCACAAGATCCCTTTTGATCAGCTGCAGTCCTCTTCATTGTTTCAATAATGAGACTCATGACCTTGAACTTCTGTGGCACATCAAATAAGTGAAGCAAATTGATAGAATGGCCGCGGATCATCTTATGATCTCCTGACTTGGGCAACAAAGTGTGCCTTAGAATGGTGTTGATGGTGCTCAAGCCAGAGAGAAGATAGTAGATGGATCCAAAATTATGAGTCTCCAAAGCCTTATCAGGAATTTCCTGGTACATATATATGTGCCATGGAGTTGTGGTCCTTCCCGGGCTTGGCATACACATCAATATCATCCTCATGTTCAGTAGGGGCATTGATCAACTTGGCCCATTCAACAACGGTAGACTGATACCTAGTTCATTTAGTCATCCAGGCTATTTTGCCATCTGGATAGAAGTGTGAAGTAGAGTAGAATTGCATAATCATTTCATCATTCCACTTTGTCTATTTCTGTCCAACAAATTTGTCCACTTCATTCATCCTGAAGCTCTCATGCACTCCAGGGAAGTAATCTTCATTCTCATCAATATATTCCTAGTCAACCCACTTCGTATCACAGACTATAGGCTTCTTATCCAACAGGACTGTTTCATAGAAATCATGTTGTTCCTTGGTGTGGAAACGATAGTCAAGAGCAATCCTTCTCCTGACAGCATAAGGATTAGACTGTCTCCACAGTCTCAGACCTGCATCTTTTCTGTCCTTCATGTTCTCGGCAATGGGATGGTTATCATCATGATTAGGTATCTTTGGCTTTAATTTTCTAAGAACTTGTTTCTCTTCTTCTTCTTCTTCTTGAACTTCTAGCATTAGGGCCTTGTTCTTTTCAGTAGCAGATGGTGGATCTCTTGGGTGCAGATGGCTTTGAAGCTTGAGCAGCAGCAGGCTTGGGGGCTGTCTTGTGCTTAGATGGAGCAGCCCCAGACTTGATAACATCCCCCATAAGCTTCTGGGTATTTGCAGGAGGTGCAACATGCTCTTCCTCCTCCTCTTCTTCAGAATCTCTGATCATAGAAGGCTTGCCAATGAATCTGGCCATTGTCTTCTTGACTCTTTCCTTCCTTTTCTTTGCTTCAGCAGCCTCTTCTTCTCTTGGTTCAAGAGTGAACTCCATAGTTTCCTGAGTGGAGGCTCTGGCTTTGGACATGGGAACTCTCTTGGCAGGAGCTTTCTTCCTCATGCCAGGCTTGGTGGAGGCAGCAGCACCATATTCCTTCTTAAGCACTTTCTTCATTGAGATCACCTCCTCAACTGCAAAATCCTCATCCTATGAATCTGAGGTTTTATTCTTCCTTTGCCTAATAGTGGCCTTAGGCAGGTTGCTTGGAGTGCTTCTGCTTCCTTCATCATAGCTGCTATTGGAGGGACTAGTGCCCTCACTGAGATTTACCTGCTCCTCTGACCTGATCTAACTATCACTGTTGTCTGACATCTCTGAAACTGTCCCTGTGAATAGATAGGTATAGGTAGAGTGGATGAGCATCACAAAGTACATCTATTTTGACAAAAAGTTAACACAAAAATTTAATTTTAGTTTTCTACAGAAAGCATTTCGGAGCTACCAATTTGCCTAACTCGGTGACACCAAAGCAGCTACAGAGACTAAACTTGCGAATTTGGTCAGACCGAGATGCAGTTCGGTGACTACAAGATGCTAGGGTTTCACAAAGTAAGGGATTTTGGTCACGCCGAGTCCTACACTTTGGTAAGACCGAGTAGTACATGTGCAATGGCCTGGGCCAAATCGGTGAGACCAAAACCTTCAGAGTACTCGGTCCGAGATGAGTTTGGCGGAAACCTAACCCTAAGTTTTTGCATGAAATCTATTCTAGAGGAATTTTCGGTGGATAGATCTATCTCAATCGTGGCAAGAAACTTGGCATTGATCTTCATGCAAGAATTGGAGTTAAAGAGAGCACAAAGAAATCGAGTACGTACCCCAACTTTGCGACGAACTCGCTATGTGTCGGATTTAGGGATCCGGCCACCCTTGAGAGGTTCGAACTATGGGGTGCGTGTAGAGATCTCAACCTGCCTAGCCTGCCTACTTGCGATCCTTCTAAGCCTAGCGCGTCGAGCTCAAAGAGACACAAAGACACAGAGATTTATACTGGTTCAGGCCACCATTGTGGTGTAATACCCTAATATTCTAGTGTGGTGTGGTGGATTGCCTCGAGGGGCATTGGATGAACTAGTAGAATGGATGAACAAGCCTCAGGAGGTGAGGTGTTCTTGAGCTGGTGTGGTGCTCTACTTGTCCTTATCTTGGTCCCTTTCTATGGTGGTGGCTAAGTCCTATATATAGTGGCCTTGGTCCTCTTCCCAAATATGAGCGGGAAGGGATCCCACAACGATGGGATTTGAAAGGGGACAAGTAGTACAGTCTATCCTCACAAAAGTAGTCTTCGCCTGCAAAAAGCCTCTGGTCGTGACGCTGCGGTGGGCTCGGTGATGACCTCCGTCCTGCCGTCCTGGCGGTCTTGGTCTTATTGCACCAGAATGGAAACCTTTGGCTGATTCCTCAGGACTCCACACCTGTGGCTTGCCTCCCTTGAACCGAAGAGGAAACCCACGCTCCGCACCCGCTTGGTGCAAGCCTGGCCTTGGTCATCATGGCTCATGTTTGCTGAGCCTCGTGAGGTAGCTTGCATAGAACTCTCCGCCCCTCAGGAGCCCTCCTGAGGAGGCCAATTCCTTCAGGGGTCTTGTCGTTGTCCGCCTCGCGAGGCTTAGCCCCTCACGAGGGTCTCGTTGTGTTGGCGCTAAAGCTGAGTCGTACCAGGCCGTCGATGAAGCCACGTGGTGGGCCGCAGGCAGGCAGGGCAGGATACCCCCGAATCTAGGACGCCAACAGTAGCCCCCGGGCCCAAGGCGCGCTCAGACTTGGCTTCTAGGCGAAGCCAAAGGGCAACTGTGGAGTGTCGCGGGGCCTAACCGCCTGCGGTCTTGATGACATGTGGCGATTGATAGGATGTGGGCGACTCTGCTTCCCCATACTGCCTCGGCAACTACTCCTGCCTGACAAAAGGGGTGCCGCCTGCCGCTAGGCTTTCATTGCTCCTTCTTCATCTTGCTCCAGATCCCTTTCTCCATGCAGCGGAAGAACTCGCCAGATTTGTCGATTTCCCTCCAAATCTTCTGCTCGATGGCCGCCAAGAAGACTGTGGCTCCTGCACCGGCCGCCGGCTCCGCCTGGTACGAGCCAGGGCTGCTGGGGCCCTGCCTGACTAGGGAGAAGCTCCAGACCATGCTTCTCCTGAAGGCGAGCGACAATAATTAGTGGAAGAAGACCATGATCCGGGTCGCTACCGCTGCACCTGAGCCCGCGGGCAGCAACTTCTTCCCCTTCTTCATGCACAGCGTCTTCACGGGGATGGTACCTCCATTCTCCCGCTTTTTCTTCGCCATCCTTCACCACTATGGTCTTCACGCGCTCCACATCCATGCCAACTCCATCCTCCTTCTGTCCCTTTTTGCCTTTTATTGCGAGGCGTTCATGGGGGTGATGTCCTCCGTTACCCTGTTCCGCCATTTCTTCTAACTTCGCAAGACCGGCGACAATCCGGGTGGGTGCATCGGCTTCGTTGCGGCATGGGGTGGTAACGCAATCTCCATCGCCGGGAAGAAGGTGTAGGATGCCGTGAAGAGGTGGGTTTTGATGGATGCCAAGAGCTCCCAGAGCTCGCTGGAGCTGCCGACCACATTCCCTGTTGCCGAAAGTGGTGGCGTTCCGAGAAGATCACCGACCCTTCCCTAACGCCATTCGTGAAGAAGATGGATAGGGAGCTAAAGAGCGCAAAGCTGGCGGGAGCCATGCTCATCAGGGAGTTCCTAAAACAGTGCATCACGCTGCTTCAAGACATCCCCAGGCCCTTGTGGAAGCTTGGTGGTGATGACGACAAAATCCTCCTGTGCCAAGATCCCCTTCCCGAGGAGGAGCTGAACAAGGTGTTGATCTACCTAACGGGGAAGGACACGAGCGACCCTCCAGAAGACTGACTTCCGTTGTACTGCCGTGATGACGCCGAGGAGGTTGTCGCGGCCATGCCGGTCTTCGACGAGCTCGGATTCGTGTGGCTGGGGTCTTCCTTGCTGCCTACTACTTTGGTGCACCTGCCCTCCGACGGCCAATCCTCCGAGGCCACCAAGGATGAGGTTGTGGAAGAATCCTCTGCCCCAGAGCGAAGGGAGCTCCTGCGCGACCTTCCTGACGATGATGATGATGACGAGCCCCTGGTGGTGGAGGTGCCGCATGGCGGAGGTTGATCTGAAGGCTCTCCAGGACCGGCAGGCCCCCCAGGCCCGCTAGCTCCAGGAGCATGAGGAGAAGCTGAAGGCCTAGGAGGCTGCCGTCGCCAACTGAGACGCCGAGGTGAAGAAGACGGCCTTAGAGCAGGCTGGAGAGCGCGACCGCCTGACAAAGCTGAAGGAGTAGGCAGAGGCAGCCCAAGCGGCCCTGGCCGAGGCCAAGAAGGTGGCCGCCATGGAGCGCGACACCCTTTCCTCCCTTGAGGCACGCTTCCACAAGGCCTAGAAGGCGCTCTTTGGAGATGATCCCTCGAAAACGGCGGTGGTGACGGCCCCGAGGGAGAGCCCTGCTGCTCAACTTCCTGAAGTTCTGGTGGTGCTCGAAGATGCCGTTGACAGGTTTGCATCCCTGGTGGAAAGTGAGGCGCGCTCACTTTCTTCCTCGGCTCTAACGTGTGTCTTCATCCATCTTTATCTCCAGGATTCCAGCTTCAACCTCTCCTCCTTCCTTACTCCGGTGGACACCGATTCCCAGGATGCTCCTGCTACCGCTGTGAAGAGCTTCGTGGACGCCATGCTGAGCAAGTACCTGGTCGTTGGTCCTCCGACTGAAGCCGGTGGGACGGGCAACGCGCCTGGTGATGAGGCTCTGCTGACGGGCAGTGGTGACTCCCAAGTCTGAAGAGGTGGCCCGGTGATTCTGCTTTTGCTTGTTTATCCTGCATCATGCGACATGCCTCGGGGAGGCGTTTTAAAACTATTTGTTTGGAACAATATGTCTTGTAATAACTAGATTATGCTCCTTCAGCTTTTCCGTTTGCTTTGTTGTTCTGCGTCGGGAGAGCCCAGCCCTATGCGTACCTCAGTCGTTGTTGGGTTGTCCAGATCACCAGGACGAGCCCAAGGGGTGAGGGGCTACGTGACCAGTTAGGCTCCTGAGTCGCGATTCTCAGGAGTCCTCCTTGACGTGCGAACAGCTTAGGAAAAGATCCAGGGGCAAGCCTTGGCGATCTTTGTCGGCAGGGCCCGGCCCCGTGCATGCCTCAGTCGTCGTTGAGTCGTCCGGATCACCAGGACGAGCCCAAGAAGTGAGGGGCTACGTGACCAGTTAGGCTCCTGAGACGCGATGCTCAGGAGTACCCCTTGACATGCGAACGGCTTGAAAGAGAGGGGTGACAGCCAGGTCTTGGCATTCTGCGTCGGCAGGGCCCTGCCCCGCGCATGCCTCAGTCGTCGTTGAGTCATTCGATCACCAGGACAAGCCCAAAAGGTGAGGGCCTACGTGACCAGTTAGGCTCCTGAGATGCGATGCTCAGGAGTCCCCCTTGACGTACGAACAGATCCATCCTACCTTTTTCTCGCCGAGCTCTCGCTTGGGAGGGGTGAGCGAAGACCAGGCCGGTGAGCCCTGGCGAGGTGGGGTACACCAGGCGTGACCTGAGCGTAGCCCCCGTGCCCAGCCCCCTCGCGCTACCCTCCCAAGGGAGAGCAGTGCGATGAGGTTAGTCACTAAGCCCAGAGGCTCCCTGATGTTAATGTGGCCGTGAGGCCAGCCCCAGTTGTTTATCACTAGCGCGGAGCATAGCGCTTCCGCTCTTGCACGGGCATAGCCGCTCCTCGGCAGTGTCGACGGCCAGCACGGAGCATGGTGCTTCCACTGGTGCATGGGAGGGGGCTCCCTCTGAGGAGAGCCCTCGGGGCATGTATAGCCCCGCCCTGACACATGGCTTGCATGGTAGGGCTGGAGGAGGTGTATATGGGCACCCGTGAGCCAGCGCGGGACTCATGAGGCCCTAGCTCAAGGTGGGTTGTGCCTGGTCTTGATTGGAGATGCTTGAATTGGTCCTGTGAGATGGTTAGGCAGCCTACGCCAAATGAGTTTCCTGAGGTTATTACATGAGAAGGCCAGACACCAACGACCCCAGGAGGTGACGTGAATGGACCGGCCTGCCAAACAGAGCTCAGCTGCTGGATTTATCGACGCTGCAGGGATGGACCCAAGCACAGACACCGTGCCTTGTCTTATCATGCAAAGATCCTGAAGAAAAGCAACCGGCGTGCAGTTCCCGTGGCCACGGGGCACCAGGTCGTGCGCCCTCACTCATCCACCCACGATTAGCTCATGCGAGAACATGGCACCAAGCGGCATGGGAGGTGACGTACATGGGAACTGGCCTGTGAGCCAGAGCTCATCTACTTGGGTTTAGCGACACTGCAGGGACGGACCCAAGCACAGACGCCATGCCAGTCCTTAATCATGAGGCGGTCGTGGGAGGGCTTGCAAGGGCGCGAGACGTTCTTAGCGACGAAGTGCCGGTCAGGCAGTCAATAATTCAAAAGTAGCTTCCAAAGGATTGTAACTGGCTCTGATAAATGCGGAAGGGATACATGTCATAGGGACGGACGCACATGGCCTGGGGATGATGCAACCCGAGGGGCGCCCCCAAACTGAATGAACTAGGGAGATGTCACCCGGTACCATTGTTGAAGAGTTGTTGAAGTAGCCAAAAAACACGCGCCGCTGAAGCCGCTCCTCATGAGCCGCTCCGGTGCCGAGCCTCGGGAGGCTCGAAGAGACCGGAAGGCTCCTGAAGGTGCTCCTCCATCTCTGCCAGGATCGCCTGGTGTCTGGCCTCGCAGGCCGCCCGAGCGTCCCTCATGCAGCGCTGGAACGCCTCAGCCGCGCCCGCCAGGCCAAAAGGCATGCAGACGTAGCTGTGAGGCGGACCCTCGCATCGGCCGACACGAGACAGCCACATGAGCTGCTGAGATGTGGCCCTGTTGAGCCCAGGGATGTCGATGCAGACGTGGAACTCCTTACCCACGCCAGGGTAATGAGCTGCCGCGCCACGCGGCAGGCAACGATCGCCTTGCAGAACCCTTCCTTCCTGAATCTCCTCGGTTGTCTTGCTGATGAACTCCTAAATGCCTGGTGCCCCACGCCTGCTGCCTTCTCCTAGTAAGCCTGCTCTGAAGAGTGCCTCCACATGGTGCCCGAGCGCCACTCTCGCGACATTGGCTAGATCTGAGGCCCTCCAAAGGAGAGCCCCAAAGACCAGCCTAAGAGGAGCGCCGGGCGCGCCTTCCTATGCGATGGGTGAAGGTGCCGTGTCCGAAGATGCGAGACTCAGTGTTGCGTCCTCGAGTGATGCTCCCTCACGAGACCCCTGGCCCAGCTGCAGCTTCTTCGTCTTGGGGCGACCTTAGTAGGGAGGGAATCATCTTCGTCTTTTGGATTCTCAACTGCTACAGCCTGGAAGGCGCACTCGAGGGAGCACACTACATCCTTCTCTTGGCAGGCGACCGTGATGATGCCAGCACTGCCTGGCATCTGAGGACATTGTAGCCATGGTGTGTGGCCGCCATGAACTTGGCCAGTGCTAGGTACCCTAGGATGGCGTTGTAGGGAAGGCGGATGTCGGCGACGTCGAAGTCGATGGGCTCGGTGCGGTAATTGTTGCGCTTGCCGAAGGTGACAGGGAGGCGAACTTGCTCGATCGGATCTGTCGATCTGTCGGTCACTCTTGAGAATGGCGTGGTGGGGTGCAACTGGTAGTACGGCACCTGGAGCCTATCGAACGTCTGAACGGAGAGAATGTTGAGCCCTGCTCCGCCATCAATGAGGGTCTTGGTGACAGTCACGTTGCTGATGACGGGGGAGTAAAGCAGGGGGAGCGCGCCAGCTGTGGCCACGCACTTGAGCCGGCCTGAAGAGTCGAAGGTGATGGCGCACTTGGATCACTTGAGAGGGCGAGTTGCTTCAGGCTTGGGGACCGCTGCATTCACCTCGCGTGCAAACTGCTTGAAGACACTATGGGAAGCTGGGGCCTGTGAGACGCCCAAGATGCAGGCAATGCCCCGAGGGTCCTGGAAGCCCCCAACCCCCTCGTCCTGGTGGTGATTTTCATTCCTTGTTGGCGGTGGAGGCATAGGAGGCAAAGCTGTGTTGCCCTGAGGGCGGTCCTCACCAGGATGCTCCCTCTAGTTGCCCTCGCGAGGCTGGTCCTGCCAGGGTTACTCACGAGGCTGGTCGCGCCACTCCTGACAGTGGTTGCGTCCATCCCAACGTCCTCCACCTCAGCCACCTCCGCGACCATAGCCTCGATCGTTGCGCTTGGGACGTCGACCAAGGCGCCCCTCGCGCAGAGCCCTGAGCTCCTGGTAGTTGCTGGTGTTGTGGCTGTAGACGTTGTGGAAGGCACAGAATGGTCGGTTGCCCTTGGATGACTCGGGGTGGTCGCAGCCGCGCTTGGTCTCTGGCTCGGCTGCAAGCATGGCTAGCCCCTTGCACTTTGTGTCCTTGGTCTCAGTCTTCTTGTCTTCTGTATCGGCATCAAGGAGCTCGAGGAGGGAGAGGCGTCCCTCCTCAGCCCTTGCACACTTGTTCGCCATGTTGAACATCTCCAGAGCAGTGCAGAGATCCTCGTGGATGGCTAGCTCCTCCTTCATCTTGACATCACGGACGCCATCGGTGAACGCGGAGATGATGGCCACGTCATACACCTTGGGAATCTTGAGGCGAACATTGTTGAAGCGCTGGATATACTTATGCAGGTTCTCTCCAGGTTGCTGTTTGACGCGGCGCAGGTCGCCCGCGGCCGGCGGACAGTCGCGAGTGCCCTGGAAGTTGGCAATGAAGCGGCTGCGCATCTCCTCACAGGAAGAAACCGACCCCTTGGTCAGGTTTAGGAGCCAAGAACATGCGCAATCCTTGAGGGCCATCGGGAACCACTTTGCCATGATCTTCTCGTCGTTGTTGGCCGCCTCGATGCTTAGCTCGTAGAGCTGTAGGAAGTCGACGGGGTTTGCGGTGCCGTCGTAGCATGGAGGCAGGTCAAGGTTGAACTTGCTCGGCCAGACGATGTTGCGAAGCTTTGTAGTGAACACGCGGCCTCCTGTCGTGGCCACCGGGGGTCATCGAGGGGGTGGAACATGGTCCTGGTGCACGCACACTGCCACCTCCTGTGGCGGCGCGCGAGCCTGCTGCTGGGGTGCTGGAAGCACGCGCGCTTCTCCTTGGGGACGTTGCACCACCTGGTAGCTCACATCATCCCGAGCCGGTGCCGGCCGCTGCGGGTTGCACCGTGGAGCCATACGCCTTGCCTCGATGATGGCGCCCCGGGCCAGAGGTGGAGGAGGAGCCCCGTGCGAGACGTCGCCTTCTGTAGGTAGCTGCCGAGGCAGCGAGCGAGCCGGCCCGTTGGATCCCCCGTGCGCGACGCTGATGAGCTCGGTGATCCGCTCGAGCCACTCCTCGCAGAGATTAACCACCGGACGGTAGCGAAGAAGCTCCCGCGCCGTGAGTAGAGCGGCCTGCGCATCCACCTAGCCGTGACGCGCATTGGATGACGAAGCTGCTGGGGTCAGGGACGGAGTAGCGGTGCGGCCGTCGCGGGGCACCGACGGGTGCAGTGATGAAGCTTGCAGGTCGTGGCCAGCAGGGCCCATGGCGGTGTTGGCCACCAGAGAGGGAGCGCAGCGGATGTCAGTGTCAAAACCAGCGGATCTCGGGTAGGGGGTCCCGAACTGTGTGTCTAAGGCTAATGGTAACAGGAGACTAGGGACACGATGTTTTACCCAGGTTTGGGCCCTCTCGATGGAGGTAGTAGCCTACTTCCTACTTGATTGATCTTGATGATATGAGTATTACAAGAGTTGATCTACCACGAGATCGTAGAGGCTAAACCCTAGAAGCTAGCCTATGGTATGATTGTTGTTCTTGTCCTACGGACTAAACCCTCCGGTTTATATAGACACCGGAGGGGGCTAGGATTACACAGAGTCGGTTACAGAGAAGTAGATCTACATCTGAATCGCCAAGCTTGCCTTCCACGCAAAGGAGAGTCCCATCCGGACACGGGACGAAGTCTTCAATCTTGTATCTTCATAGTCCAACAGTCCAGCCAAAGTACATAGTCTGACTGTCCAGATACCCCCCTATCCAGGAATCCCTCAGTAGCCCCTGAACCAGGCTTCAATGACGATGAGTCCGGTGCGTAGATTATCTTCGACATTGCAAGGCGGGTCCCATCTCCGAATACTCCAAGATAAATTCCGAACACAAGGACCGTGTCCGGCTCTGCAAGACAAATTTCACATTCCACCGTAGAGAGAACAATAATCCATGAATCCAATCCGCTGACAGCTCTTCGTAGCGTGACATCATGCCACGGCCCGGCTTTTATTCGAACCATTTTTTACAACCAGCCACCGCACACATTGCGATGCGGTTTCTTTGGCACGTCTTGTCAAAGCAGAGATCGTGTCCCCCTTATGGCAGGATTCTCATCAATACGGGTGTGGGTAACCCAGCCGCACCACCAAACGCGGTGAGTGGGGAACGAGCAGGTTTCATTAGGCAAGCGGAGAGGCACGGGGTTTCATTGCCTCTATAAAGAGGAAAGGCCTCTTCCTTTTTACCCACGCCTTCTCCTTCTGCTCGTCCATTCTCTTTCGCTTGAGCCCTAACGCCCGAGCGTTCATCTTCTCCACCAATCAAAGGTTCTTCCGAAAATGTCCGGATCCAGAGCAGGAGGCAAGTGGATGGCCTCTACCATGCAGGAGAAGGATATCAAAAAGCTTCGGGAGGTCGGGTACCTGGCCCAGAAAATCGGCCACCACCTTCCGGCGGCGGGACAGATTGTCCCTACTCCGGAGTCCCATGAGAGGGTCGTGTTCCTCCCTCATTTCGTCCGTGGGCTCGGGTTTCCCCTCCACCCATTTGTTCGCGGCGTCATGTATTATTACGGGATTGATTTCCACGATCTATCCCCCAATTCCTTCCTCAACATTTCGACGTTTATTCTCATGTGCGAGGCCTTTCTCCGCCTCGCGCCACACTTCAGCTTATGGCTGAAGATCTTCAATGTGATGCCCAAGGTGGTGAACGGCGAGCACGCCGAGTGTGGAGGTGCCATGTTGAGAAGGATGCCCAAGGTCACATGGCCGACAGGTACTTTCATTGATTCTGTCAAGGAGTGGCAGCAATAGTGGTTCTATATCACTGAGCCGCGCGGCAAAAAGTGGGCCGCAGCTCCTGAGTTCCGATCCGGAGCCCCTTTGCGGCTCACGTCCTGGACCGAGAAGGGCTTGAACTGGTCTTCATCTGACGAGTTATCGGCAATCCAGACACGTGTCAAAGGTATGGGAGACAAGGCTGTCAAGCTTGTTGACGTAGTCCAGGTGATGCTGGTCCGCCTGGTTCTTCCCTGTCAGCACCGAGCCTGCAATTTGTGGGAGTATGACCCGGCCGAGCACCAGACCCTGCGGGAACCTTACGGCTCCTCATGAGATCTGGAAGGTGCTTTTTAAGTCCGGCAAACTGTGGCTGGATTCCACTGTGGACCGCGGGTACCAACTGTCCCGCCCCGCAAGTCCGGTAAGTAGTCATTATATTTTGCCAATCCATATGTTTCATTGTCATATCCCAGGGAAGATGCCCTAACGCGCTTCACGTAATTATCTCAGGGATGGACGAAGAAGACGGGGCGAATACACTGTCCAGCCCTGCTGCCAGAAGAACCAGTCGGACCTCTTCTGACGAAGATGCTCGTCCCGGCGCCTTACAAGGCACCAAAGAAAGAGGCCCATAAAGAGGCCAAGGAGACCAGGGGTGGCCTACGTCATCGTGGGGCTTCGGACACAAAATCAGAAGACCCCAATACCCCTCTCCCCTCTGAAGAGAGAGAGGAGGAGGAAGATGAATCCCCCACGGGGGGAGGAAAGAAAAGGACGGCTGTCGGTGTCAAAACCAACGGATCTCGGGTAGGGGGTCCCGAACTATGCGTCTAGGCGGATGGTAATAGGAGACAAGGGACACGATGTTTTTACCCAGGTTCGGGCCCTCTCGATGGAGGTAAAACCCTACACAATGATACTGTCCGGCTCTGCAAAATAAGTTCCACATAGCACCATAGAGAGAATAATATCTGAACAAATCTAATCTGCTGACGTATTCCACAGTGTGACATCACGCCACGGCCAAGCCTTTATTTGAATGATTTTACTGTTCCACCTCAGCGCGTTTAGCGAGGTGGTTTCCTTGGCACATCTTGTCAAAGGAGAGATCGTGTCCACTTATTCCGGGATTCTCATCAATACGGGAGTGGGTAACCCAACCGCGGCATTAACAGCGGCGCTTGGGAGATAAGCGAGTTTTATTAGGCTGGTGGGGGCTTATAGTTTCGGCCACCCATATAAGGGGATAAGGATCCACCCTTTCCATTTACGCCTTTTTCCTCCTTTGCTTATCCATCCCTGTGCACTCGAGCTCCAGCGCCCAAGTCCGCGCTTCCCACCTCAACCTTCTCCAATAATGTCCGGAGCGGGAGGTATATGGATGGCCTCCTCCGTCACGGAGGGGCAAATCAAAAAGTTAAGGAAGGCCGGATACCTGTGTGACGACATCGTGCACCGGTTTCCAGATGAGGGGAAACACATCCCCACCCCTGGGCCCCATGAGAGGGTCGTATTTCTTCCCCATTTCCTCCGCGGACTGGGCTTTCCTCTTCACCCGTTCGTCCGGGGGCTCATGTTCTACTATGGCCTGGATTTCCACAATCTGGCCCCGAACTTCATCCTCAACATCTCGGCATTCATCATCGTGTGCGAGGCCTTCCTCTGCATCCAGCCCCACTTCGGCTTATGGCTGAAGACTTGTAATGTCAAGCCGAAGGTAGTGGGCGGCCGCCAAGCGGAGTGCGGAGGTGCCATGGTGGGCCGGATGGCCAACGTCCCATGGCTCGAGGGCTCCTTTGTGGAGACAATAAAGGGGTGGCAATCGGGTTGGTTATACATCACTGAGCCGCGCGACCCCAAATGGGCGGCGACCCCCGAATTCCGATCTGGTTTCCCCACACAGCTCACCTCCTGGAAAGAGACGGGCCTAACATGGGGAGATTCGGAAGAGCTAACCGGACTTCAAGCCTGTGTCCAAAAGCTGGCGAGCAAGAATCTCAAGCTTGTCAACGTAGTCCAGGTCATGCTCATCCGCCGGATCCTCCCATGCCAACAATGGGCCTTCAAATTGTGGGAGTTTGATTCGGCACAACACCAAACCTTGAGCAAGCTCTTCGACACTACGTATGAAGATGCCTGGAAGGTGCTGTTTAAGGGCGCCGAGGCCCCCGCATCCGCTACCGAAGATGGCGGATTCAGCTCGCGGCGTCAAGCCAGCAAGGTAAGCTATTCTACCCTTTACGGGACTCTTATTTTTCATAGTCTGACTCTATGTGGGATCTAAACTCCCTTACCTTTGACAGGACTGGCTGAAGAAGTCCGGGAAGGTTAACTGTCCGACTCCCTTATCAGAAGACCCAGCGGACGCCCGATTGATGGGGCTACTGGTCCCGGCACCTCACGTGGTGCCGGATAAGAAGGCCAAGAAGAAGGCCACGGGGACTCGAAAGAGTTCCCGGCGCCTGGTGGTGTCGGATTCATCGCCTGACAACCCCGAAGCACCCTCCACCTCTGAGGACGACGAGGAGGAATAAGAAGAAGCCTCTCCCCCTCTTGCGGGGGGAGGAAAGAAAAGGAATGCCGCCCCAACTAGGGAGGCCGGAGGGTCCAAGAAGGGGAGGACCCTTTTGCCGGACTACGCCTCTGATGCCGAAGACGGCGGGGAGGAATGGCCATCCAGGGTCAAGCCCCTGGCAAAAACGTAAGTGTCCGGATACCAGAATAACTTATGGTGCTCCTCTATTGTATGGTACCTTCTCACGCCGAATTCAATCATTTAGTCCGCCCAAGGCCCAACTCAGCGATTCATCGAGCGGCTCCCTAGAATCTTCAGATGTGAATAGCGCTTCACTTCCGACGGCCTCCTCCCCTCTCCCTATGGACGACGCCGAGGTGGAGTCCCAAAAGGGACTAAACCAGGAGGAGGTGGTCCTGGAGGCGCCGCAGGGCGACCTCCCGGACTCCAGGCCCAAAGGGGGTAAAGCCCCAGAGGGATCTAAGTCCAGCCCTGGGCCGGACACTGCTCCGGAACCTTCAGTGGTTCCAGAGTCCGGCAGGCGGCGCCTTCATAAGAAGGGCAAGCCTACGACGCTGGTAACCTCCGTCCAATCGGAGGCGCCGGACAATTTGCTGGAGGTGCTTAACGGCGCCTCCATCGACGAGGAACACCGCACTGTTATGAGTGCGGTGATTCAGAAGGTTCAGTCCGCCAAGAGCGGGCTGACAGAAGCCTGTACGAGCCTGTTAACAGGCTTTGAGGTATGTATTCAAAACATATAGAAATGTTACCGCATAGACAGTAGCCCCTAATGCTCAGTGTGGTGTTTGGAAAGAAAAGCCGGACTGAGGATCTAAAAAAAAGATATACGCAGGAGTCTAACATAAATATGTCCATATGGGAATGCAAGCTGCGCTGCTGACCTCTGCCGCACTGACTGCGGAGGTTAATGCATTGAAGGAGAGCCTCGAGCGGTCCGAGAACGAGCTCAGCCGTGCCAAGAAGCACTCGAGGACAAGGAGGGTATGTAATACCGTATGTAAATGTATATAGAAATACCTGGTTGCAAATAATGACAGGACCAACGTGAATGTTGTAGGGGCCACGACCGAGGTGGCGACCCTAAAGGAAGCAGTGTCCAAGGCCGAAAACAGTGCGGCCTTGGAGCGCACCGAACGAGAGAAGCAGGAGGCGCGGGTGGCGGAGGTGTGGCAAGAGCTCTAGGCTCTCGTGGAGAAACACGAGAGTTTGGAGCGTGACTCGAAGACTCGAGAGTCCGAGCTTGCCTTGGCTCTTGAGAGTGCAAAAACCGCTAAGGCCGAAGCCCAGAAGGCCCTCCAGGAGATTGAAGCGATAAAGAAGATAGCGGCGGGTAAGGCATTCTTTATGCAAAGCAAGCATATAAAAGTGAATTATCTGTTACTTACCCGAATCCGGAGCTCTCCAGGAGCGTTCGCCGATCTGCCCCGTAGTTTGTCTGATGCTGCCGCGTTCTACCGAGCCGAGGAGGGGAGCTCGATAAAAAGGTGTTCTGGTCTCAATATGCTGAGGCCGGACATCCGGTGCCCCTGAGCGACCAGCTGAAGCAGCTGGTCAAGCTCCACAAGGTGGCCGAATAGGCCATGAAGGGCCTCATAGTTCGGCTGTGGCCTAGAGAAGCCATGCCGGGGAGCTACTTCGGTCTGGTGCGGCGGCTGGTGGACGCTTGTCCATGCATTGAAGTCATCAAGCGCTCCGTCTGTATTGAAGGTGCCCGTCGGGCCCTTGCCCATGCTAAAGTGCACTAGGGCAAGATGGACGTTGAGAAGTTTGTGACGAACGCGCCACCGCCGGGCAAGGAGTATCGCAAGCCCGAGATGTATTATAAGGGCGTCTTGAAGAGTGCCCGCCTTATAGCGGGTGAATGCTCCAAAGATGTAATTTTTTAGTAGACTCGCATCTGTTATCCTGTATGCTGAAAACTTTGTTCATATGCGCTAAGCAACGCTTGTTAATTTAAAATATTACCTTCTGTGCGGCCGTTTATCAAATCTGAGAGATGCAAGTCATCGGCATCTACCCCCATGCCACGAGTGCTGGGGTGTTCGGGATAAACCTGAGCGCTCTTGTTCCCATTCTTGGGTCCATCTAGGGAGGCACTCAGCACAACGAACAAGGCCATCGGACTTATAATGCTTTATCACTCTCACTTAGCCATAGAATTCTATAATTTTAAATTTCGGCGAAGCCCCTAGTATTCGGAAGGCCGAGTTCGGGGCACTATCCACGCCTAGGCCAGATAAATCTGGCTCCTCGCTCTAAGCGGCATAAGTCTTTAGGGACTCGAAAAACCTCGCGAACAGTGACCGGTCTCTTGCACTATCATGACGGTCAGTTTTAGCTTTCTCTACTGAGGTGTTAACCCAGCTCAACTGGGGCACAATCACAGTAGTTCTCCCAGTGCTACCTTAGCCAACATTGCGGAACGTAAGGTACCAAAACATGGGAGCCGGGCAAACCCAACTATTGACCCAAGACATGATTCAGAGCCGATGCATATAGTGCTATAAGTTCGGGGTGCCGCACTCATGAGAGTGTTTGGTCTTCTCACACCATGTTATGGGGTGCTTAAGCCCCTGGTGTATTGGCCGTACCAAAGTGTACGGTTGCATAATGTCATGACTGGACATATTTGTATAAAAATAGATGAATACAATAATAGATAAGAGCTATGTATTGTTTATTAAAAAGGGCTGCTATGAAAGCAGAACGATACAAATAGTGCGATAATTAAGAGATGGGATTATTTGACATGTCCCCCTCTAGGGGCAAGCTGCGAGACTGTAAGTAAAACAGGTATTTAGCTCCTTATAGAGACCACCTGGACATTTTACGTGGCTTGTTCTCTCCCTGGCTGTTGCATCGTGTGTTCGGCGAGTGTATTGCCGGACAGGCCTTCCGGATAGTTGGGTCCTAAAAGTATATAAAAAAGGAAACGGCAGAATAGGGAGCCCCTAGTGCGGTTGAGCCGCATTCTGGGCATGCCGTGGTTGTGCCCCTCCCCTTATGCCCATGGTATTTCCAAAGTGTAATTATGTATGCGTGGTACCTCTATCGCCATCTGGCGAGGGCTGGGGTTGGGGCCGCACTGCTATGCTTGCTCGGAACGTGCCTGCCGGTTTTGTTGTAGGTTACTTCGGGCGCGCTTGACGTTGTCCGGATGTTTAACACCCGGATTGGAGAATTGCCTTAAGAGGCTACTTTGTACTTTCGCCGCCAGGGCCACCGTGTGCTCCTCCGTTCGGAGAGAGCGTTCGGTGTTTCCATTTACCGTAATGACTCCGCGAGGGCCTGGCATCTTGAGCTTGAGATATGCGTAGTGCGGCACCGCATTGAATTTTGTGAATGCGGTTCGTCCAAGCAGGGCGTGATAGCCGTTGTGGAATGGGACTATGTCAAAGATTAATTCTTTGCTTCGGATATTATCCGGGGATCCGAAGACCACTTCGAGTGTAACCGAGCCTGTACAGCTGACTTCTACACCTGGTATGACGCCTTTAAAGGTTGTCTTTGTGGGTTTAATCCTTGAGGGATCTATACCCATTTTCTGCACTGTATCCTGATAAAGCAGGTTCAGGCTGTTGTCGCCGTCCATGAGGACTCTAGTGAGGTGAAATCCATCAATGATTGGGTCTAGGACCAATGCGGCGAATCCGCCGTGACGGATGCTAGTGGGGTGGTCCCTTCGATCAAAAGTGATCGGGCAAGAGGACCATGGGTTGAATTTTGGGGCGACTGGCTCCAATGCATAGACGTCCTTGAGAGCATGCTTCCGCTCCCTTTTCGGGATATGGGTTGCGTATATCATGTTCACCGTCCGCACGTGCGGGGGGAAGCCCTTCTGTCCTCTGTTGTTCGGCGGCCGGGGCTCCTCCTTGTCATCGCTATGCAGCCCCTTGTCTCTGGTTTCGGCACTTAACTTGCCTGCCTGCTTGAACACCCAACAATCCTTGTTGGTGTGGTTGGCTAGTTGTTCGGGAGTGTCGTGTATCTGGCATGAGCAATCGAGTATCCGGTCTAAACTGGATGGGCCTGGAGGGTTTCTTTTGAATGGCTTCTTCCGCTGACCAGGTTTAGAGCCTTTGAATCTGGCATTAACTGTCGTATCCTCAGTATTGTCGCCATTAGTGCGGTGCTTGTGCTTGTTGCGACGTGACCTGCCATTATTGTCCTTGGTATCCGAATTGCCAGGGCTCTTGGTTATGTTATTGCTACGAGCTAGCCAGTTGTCTTCTCCCGCGCAAAAGCGGGTCATGAGTGTTGTGAGGGCTGCCATAGATTTCAGCTTTTCCTGTCCTAGGTGCCGGGCAAGCCATTCGTCTCGGATGTTGTGCCTGAAGGCTGCAAGGGCCTCGGCGTCCGGACAGTCGACTATTTGATTTTTCTTGGTTAGGAACGGTGTCCAGAATTTTCTAGCCGATTCCTCTGGCTGCTGGATTATGTGGCTTAGGTCATCGACGTTTGGTGGTCGCACATAAGTGCCCTGGAAGTTGTCAAGGAACGCGGATTCCAGGTCCTCCCAGCAACTAATTGACTCTGCTGGCAGGCTGTTAAGCCAATGCCGAGCTGGTCCTTTAAGCTTGAGCGGGAGGTATTTGATGGCGTGTAGATCATCACCACGGGCCATGTGGATATGAAGGAGATAATCCTCGATCCATACCGCGGGATCTGTTGTGCCATTGTATGATTCGATGTTTACGGGTTTAAAACCATCGGGGATTTGATTATCCATTACTTCGTCTGTGAAGCATAGTGGGTGTGCGGCGCCCCTGTACTGGGCTATATCGCGACGTAGGTTGGATGAGCTTTGTCTGTTGTGTTCGGCCTGGCCGTATTTATCATATCCGGCGTGACGATTATCGTCATGTGACGTGGGGCGCCCACGCAATCCGTAGATCGATCTTGTTTGCCTTGCCTTATCCTCCAATATGTCTCACAGGTCTGTTGCGTTTCCCCGTGCTCTGGTATTTTTGGAGCGGCACCGGGGTGCGGCTTGAGTTGAGGGCCGAAAGGCCTCTCTGTCGCGGCCACGGGGTGGCTGATCGGGCGCATCATACGCTGGTGATATAGGTTTAGTTGCTTCCTCCTCTAGTTGGGGTAGCAGCCTGCGCTTTGGGTAGCTCTTGGATGGGCGTTCGAGTTTATACTCTTCGGGCGCCAGGACTTCAGTCCATCTGTCGGCTAGCAAGTCTTGGTCAGCTCTAAGCTGCTGCTATTTTTTCTTGAGGCTGCTTGCCGTGGCCATTCCTGTGTTTGAAAGCTCTTGTTCGACGGGATCCTCTGGCACGACGAATTCGTCGTCGTCGAGGCTTGCCTCATCTTCGGAGGGAGGCATATAATTGTTGTCCTCGACCTCCCTGTCTGCCGCTCTCTCATGAGCGCTGGCTCCTCCGTCCTCCTGCACTGAATCCTACTGGAGGGGGTTGTCTTCGGCACTGTCCGGGGTGTTGTTGTCTCCAGTGCCGTTCTCGCCGTTTTTGCTTTGGCGGGATTTAGAGCGGCGCCGCTGACGTCGGCGCTTGGGTTACTTCTTGGTGGGGTCGACCTCCGTTTTTTCATCGCCATCCCCTGCTTTGGGGGTGTCCACCATGTATATGTCATATGACAAGGTGGTTTTCTAGTGCCCTATAGGTGCTGGTTCTTGGTCGTCTCCTTCATCTGCGTCCATACCGTCGATGTCTTCGGAGTCGAAGTCGAGCATGTCGGTTAGATCGTCGACAGTGGCTACAAAGTGGGTGGTGGGTGGGTTTCGAATTTCTTCGTCGTCCGCATCCCAACCCTGCTGACCATAGTCCGGCCAGGGCTCTCCTGACAAAGAGAGAGACTTTAGTGAATTCAGGATATCGCCAAAGGGCGAGTGCTGAAAGACGTCCACGGCGGTGAACTCCATGATCGGAGCCCAATTAGGTTCGATCGGAAGGGGTGCGGAAGATTCGGAGTCCGGGAAGGAGTTCGGCACCTTGGAGTCATAGGCCCCACAAAGGACTAGGCTGGTATTCTGCTCTATCGTCATAGAGATTGCGGCTCCTGGGGCGGCGTCCAACCGTCCGTCCCCGACTGGCGCAGTCGGCTCCGAGCTAATGGTCGGAGCAGACACCTGAGCGGCGCTCTGGGCGCTGTCCGGCGGCAGAGCTAGATCATGCCCATCATGACAGTGCAACGCTCTCGGCCGTGGCTCAAATCCGTCGAAGATCAAGTCCCCGATCGTGTAGTTTAAGCTTCCAAACCTGACCTGATGGCCAGGGGCGTAGCTTTCGATCTGCTCCAGATGGCCAAGCGAATTGGCCGGCAGTGCGAAGCCGCCGAATACGAAGATCTGTCTGGGGAGAAAAGTCTCACCCTGGACCGCGTCGTGGTTGATGATCGAAGAAGCCATCGGGCGTAAAGGTGACGACACGGAGGAACTCTCAATGAAAGCACCAATGTCGGTGTCAAAACCGGCGGATCTCGGGTAGGGGGTCCCGAACTGTGCGTCTAGGCAGATGGTAACAGGAGACAAGGGACACGATGTTTTTACCCAGGTTCGGGCCCTCTCGATGGAGGTAAAACCCTACTCCTGCTTGATTAATATTGATGATATGGGTAGTACAAGAGTTGATCTACCACGAGATCAGAGAGGCTAAACCCTAGAAGCTACCTATGGTATGATTGTTGTTCGTCCTACGGACTAAAACTCTCCGGTTTATATAGACACCGGAGCGGGCTACGGTTACATAGAGTCGGTTACAATGGGAGGAGATCTTCATATCATATCACCAAGCTTGCCTTCCACGCCAAGGAAAGTCCTATCCAGACACGGGACGAAGTCTTCAATCTTGTATCTTCATAGTCCGGGAGTCCGACCAAAGGTCATAGTCCGGCCATCCGGACACCCCCTAATCCAGGACTCCGTCAACGGCCTCCTCATCTCTGGAGGCCGTATTGACCAAGAGGGGAAGAACTCTCCTGTCAGAGGCATCCACTACAGCTACCGACAGCATCCCAGAGTAGGATCCCAGGGCCCAGCCCCTGGAAAACTTGTAAGTGCACAAAAGCCGAACACGTCTATGCTTCTAGGATTACCAAGGTACAAATAAATTAATCGGTGCCATACTTTTTGTAGCCCGGCCAGGTCTCGTGCCGAACAGTCCTCGTCGGAGGATTCGTTGAGCTCAGATGCCCTTAAGAGGGAGACACCCCCGAGGGCCCCTTCCCCGAAGCTCGTGCATGACACCGAGGTGTCGTACTAAAAGGAGTTAAACCAGGAGGGGCGTTCCTTAGGGGCCGGACACACGGGAGCGGCGGCTCCAGTGAGTGTCGATGGCAGGGGTGATCTTGGATTCGGCCCACAACCGGACATTGTCCTAGAGACATTTGAGGCTCCAAGTTCAGACGGGCAGCTCCCCTTGACTAGAGTAGGTGATCCTGCTCCACCGACGACGTCTGTCCAACCAGAAGTGCAGGGCCACTTATTGACGGTGCTAAAGAGCGCTTCCATCGTCGATGAACATCGCGTCCTTATGGGCGCGGTGATTGAGAAGGTTTAGGCCGCTGAAAGTGGACTGAATGAATCCTGCATCAGCCTTATAAAAGGCTTGGAGGTAAGTTTTTAGGAGTTTTTAGAAGATTTGTCATAGTATAGATAGTAGCACCTGATACACTGTCGGGTGAAGGAAGGAACCGGACAGGGGATCAAATTTCCTCCCACAGGAGACTCAGTGCATGACATATATCTCTTCCTTTATAAGCAGGCATCTGTGGCAACTGTCGCCTCTCATACTGTGGAAATATCCGGACTGAAGCAAAGTCTAGAGTGGGCCAAAGAAGAACTTGGCTAGGTAAAGAAGCAGTTGGAGGACCACCAAGGTATGTCGAAACCTTGTTTAAGTTTAGCACAATGAAGTAGGTGTGCCTAATGAAAGTATGTATATTGCGCGCTCTAGGGGCGAATGCCGAAGTTGAGGCATTGAAGAAGGTTGTGGCCTTAGCCGAAAAGAAGGTAGCTGCGGAATAGGCCCTTCGTGAGAAGCACGAGGCTAGGGTCATTGAACCTGAACGAGAGCTTCAGGAGGCCGTGTAGAAAAGCGAGACTTTGGAGCGGGGTCTGTCATTAAAAGAATCCGAACTCACCCAAGCTCTCCAAGCCGCAATTGATGCTCGGGCGGAAGCCCAAGGTGCTCTGAAGGACATTCAGGAGGCGAGGAAGATTATGGCTGGTAAGGCCTTTTCCTATTTAGAGCATTTGTTGATGCCGTAGCAGAAAAATTCGAGGTGACAAATTGACTTCTGATTTCTCCAGGGGCGTTTGTGGATCTTCCGCGCAGCATATCTGATGCTGCTCAATTCTATCGAGCTGACGAGAAGAAAACTGCGGACAAGCTTTTCTCGTCACAGTATTTGGCACCAAATTATCCGGTGCCATTCGCCGATCAGCTGAAGAGCTGGTCAAGCTGCACCAAGCAGCCGAACTAGCCATGAAGGATCTGATTGTACGGCTATGGCCCGTCGAGCCTATTCTGAGTAGTTACTTTGGGCTCGTGAATCGAATTGTGACTGCCTGTCCTCGGCTTGACACCATTAAGCGGTCAGTTTGTATAGAAGGTGCACGAATGGCATTTGCCCGCGTGAAAGTGCACTGGGGAAAGCTGGATGCTGAAAAGCTGATGACCGAGGGACCACCCGAGGGGAAGGAGCACCGCAAGCCCGAACTATATTACGACGGTGTCCTGAAAGGAGCCCGCCTTGTGGCGGAGCAATGTACCAAAGACATTGTCTTTCGAAGAAGGCAATTATGCTGTCCTTTGTAAGGCAGAACGGCGTCACCATTATTTATGTATTTCCCTTTTATATAAAAAGTTTTTCTTCCTTCGCGGCCATTTTTATATGTAATCTTGAGAGTTGGCTAGTCGTCGGCTTCTGCCCCCACGTAGGAAATACGGGAGTGTTCGGGATACACCTGAACACTCTTTACCCCATTCTTGGGTCCATAAAGGAGGTGTTCAGCACAGCGAACCAGGCAATCAGACTATAGGTCTTTATCACTCTCACTTAACCATAGGAATTTTAGTATGGTAGGCGCAGCCCTTGGTGTTGGGAAGACCGTGCGAGGGACTCTAACAGCACCTGATCGGTAGACAGATCCATCACACTCTGCATTTATGATGGCATTATGCGGAATAAATCCTTAAAGATTTTACAACCTCTCGAACAGCTGACTAGCTCTCGCCTTATCATGACAGTCAGTTTTCGGCTTTCTCTACTGAGGTGCTCGTTCGAAAGAACCGGGACACAATCGCAGTAGTTCTCCCAATGCTACCTTAGCCGATATTGCGGAACGTAAGGTACCAAAACATGGGAGCTGGGCAAACCCAACTAATGACCCAAGACATGATTCGGAGCTGATGCATATAATGCTATATGTTCAGGGTGCCGAGCGACCGAGAAGGTGGTCGGACTTTGTTGCCATGGTGCAGGTATAATGAAGCCCCTTCGCGTTTTAAGGCATAACACGATATTCGGATGCCTTTAATGACTAAAAATGTCAATGATAGATGATAGCGGATAAGTGTCATATAACTCTATATGTTGTATTCAAGTAATACGTTTATGCGTATGGGTACTATTCATGTTGTAAAAAGGAGGTATGACGGCGTACCCTGTGTATGTATCCGAGGTATGTCCAGATTGTCTTCAAGGGAAATGTTCAAAGATTCCCCCTTTGCGCGTCCGGGCTGATTTCCTGGCGCTAGTCCTACTATCCGCAGAAGAGATCCTGCAAGGAAAATGCTGTGAGACGTATGTGCACCACGGAGCGGTTGAACCGCAGGGCGTGACCCTTCCCAACTTATGCCGGGGTGTTTGACTGGTGTCTGGTCGAGCCGAACTAGCCTGTCATGAAGTAGTCCGGACTCCTTTATTGGTGTCCGAGGGGTTGGCTGCCCAATCGAGGTTCAGCAAGGTGGCACAATTCACTGCTTCAGTGGCTGTATGCTTTTTGGCGCCGAAGTGGGGCTCGGCCGTGCCCGTAATTGCGACTATGTCACGTGGGCCTGGTATGGTACCACGTTGAATCGAGCCAACGTGGTTCGCCCCGGCAGTACATAATAGTTACTATATAGGGGGATAGTGCCGAAGACTGACTCTCCGGTGTGGTGACCATTCGGTGATGCGGAGACAACCTTAAGGGTGGTGTTTATAACACTCACCGTGTTGGATTGCGTAGGAGTTTCTTTTGCTCTATATTGCATTGCTTTGAGACCCCTTTATTGTTTTTGGTGTATGACCAGCCGGCTTGTTTGAAGACCCGGCATTCTCTATTTTGTATGTTTAGCTGTCGATCCTGGTTTACCATGGATTTGGCATCGGTGATCGAGGATGCGGTCCAGGCCGGATGGGCCCGAATTGCTTTGCTGAAGTGTCTTTTCCCGCCGACCGGACTGGGAGCCACGGAATCTGGCATTGACTGCTGTCTCACGGGTATCATCATTAGTCTTGGGGCGCTTATGTTTGTTGCGTCAATGTTTATGGGTGCTATATCTGGCCTCTAATGTGCCAGGAGTTTTGCTTTGTTGCTGTGAGCCAGCCAGCTATCTTTGCCCACGCAAAAGTTGGTAATGAGTGTTGTTAGGGCCGCCATGGACTTTGGTTTCTCTTGGCCGAGGTGTCGGGCGAGCCACTCGTCCCGGATACTGTGTTTGAAGGCTGCTATGGCTTCGGTGTCCGGACAGTCGGCGACTTGGTTCTTTTTTAGTAGGAACTGGGTCCAGAGTCTCCCGGCGGACTCTCCGGGCTGTTGGGTAATGTGTCCCAAGTCATCAGCATCCGGTGGTCGCCTATAAGTACCTTGGAAGTTGGCGAGGAATGCGTCCTCGAGATTTTTCCAGCTCCCGATGGAGTTTGCCGACAGGATATTCAGCCACTGTCTGGCTGGTCCTTTAAGCTTAAGGGGGAGATATTTTGGCATGTAGATCATCACCGCGGGCCATGTGAATGTGGAGAAGGAAATCTTCAATCCATACCGCGGGGTGTGTTGTGCCATCGTATGATTCGATGTTGATGGGTTTAAACCCTTCTGGGAAGTCATGATCCATTACTTCATCAGTGAAGCAGAGGGGGTGTGCGGCGCCTCTGTGCCGGGCTATGTCACGATGCAATCTGACTAAATCTGGTCGGTTGTGTTCGGCTCGGCCGGACATATTACTAGTGTATTCGGCATGACCGTCATCGTCATGTGCTATGGTGCGCCCCCGTGATCTGTATATTGATCTTGGTTGTCCTGCGTTATTTTCCGATATATCTCGCAGGTCCTGCGTATTGCGCCGGGCCGTAGTGAACTGGCATGGGGTGCGGGCTGGTACGTCGTTATATCTCGGCCATGAGGTGGTCGGTCAGACTCGTCTTGTGCTGGTAATGCAGGCTCTACGGGCTCTTCCCCAAACGGAGGTAGCAACTTGTGCTTTGGGTAGCCCTTGGTGGTGGGCTCGAATCCGTATTCCTCGGCCGCCAGGACCTCGGTCCATCTGTCTACGAGCAGATCTTGATCAACCTGGAGCTGCTGCTGCTTCTTTTCCAGGCTTCTTGCAGTGGCTATAAGCCGGTGTTAAAGCGCTCCTGCTCTATGGGATCCTCCGGTATGCCGAATTCGTCGTCACCAAGGCTCACCTCGTCTTTAGAGGGAGGCATATAGTTGTCGTCCTCCAAGTATCCGTCCGTCGCCTGTTCGTCTGGGCTGACCTGCCCGTGTTCTTGCTCGGTCTGCTTGAAGGTAGGCTGATCAGGTTTTCTTCTCCAGTGTCGGTGTTGCTGTGGCGGGGCTTAGAGCGGCGCTGATGATTCCCATGCTTTGATTTCTTCCCTGAGGGGTTATCTTTTGTTGCCTCATCGCCATTGTTTTCTCTGGGGGTGTCCACCTTATATATATCATATGAAGAGGTGGCAGTCCAGCGACCTATGGGCAGTGGTTCCTGTTCTTCTCCGGCATCATTGGTCATACCGTCAATGTCTTCGGAGTCAAAGTTAAGCACGTCGGTCAAATCATCGACCATGGCTATGAAGTGGGTGGTGGGTGGGTAATGTATTTCTTCGTCGCCTGCTTCCCACTGGAGCCAAACATAGTTCGGCCAGGACTCTCCTGACAGAGAGAGAGACCTTAATGAATTTAGCACATCGGTAAAGGGGGAGTGCTGAAAGATATCCGCGGCGGTGAACTCCATTATTGGAGCCCAATCGGACTTGATATGCCCGGGCACTCGCGGTTCGGAACCCACGTCCAGACACAGGTCCGGGGGTCTGGTGATGCAGATCCCCTTAACAGCTGAGTCTATGTTCGGCTCTACCGCCGAAAAGTATGCGGCCTCCGTGGCGGGGTCCATCCACCTGTCCTCGGTCGACGCGATCCGCCCTAGATTTAGGTCCAGAGCAGCTGCGGGGACGATATCCCGAATACTATCCGATACCAAATTTAAGTCATGCTCGTCGTGACTGTTCGGCACTCCCGATGCAGGCCCGAATTCGTCGAAGATCAAATCTCCAGGGATATCGTTCGTGTGATTCAAGTTCCCAAACCTAACCTGATGGCCAGGGGCGTAGCTATCGATCTGCTCCAGATGGCCAAGAGAGTTGGCCCGTAGTGCAAAGCCGCCGAACACGAAGATTTGTCTAGGGAGAAAAGTCTCACCCTAGACTGTGTTGTTGAAGATTGGGGGAGCCATCGAGCCTTACAACGACGACATAGAGGAACTCTCAATGAAAGCACCAATGTCGGTGTCAAAACCGGCGGATCTCGGGTAGGGGGTCCTGAACTATGCGTCTAAGGCTAATGGTAATAGGAGACTGGGGACACGATGTTTTACCCAGGTTCGGGCCCTCCCGATGGAGGTAATACCCTACTTCCTGCTTGATTGATCTTGATTATATGAGTATTACAAGAGTTGATCTACCACGAGATCGTAGAGGCTAAACCCTAGAAGCTAGCCTATGGTATGATTGTTGTTCTTGTCATACGGACTAAACTCTCCGTTCTATATAGACACCGGAGGGGGCTAGGGTTACACAGAGTCGGTTACAGAGAAGGAGATCTACATCCGAATCGCCAAGCTTGCCTTCCACGCAAAGGAGAGTCCCATCCGGAAACGGGGCGAAGTCTTCAATCTTGTATCTTCATAGTCCAACGGTCCGGCCAAAGTACATAGTCCGTCTGTCCGGATACCCCCCCTATCCAGGAATCCCTCAGTGGGCACAACCGTCACCCATTGGAGCCGTCTGAGCGACGCGGGCGGCGACCGCAGCCCAACGCTCGGCATGAGCCCTACGCGTCAGCCATGGAGGTGGCAGAATGGTGGCGGATCAAACGACGAACGAGAGGATCCGACGCACCCCTACCTAGCACGCCAAATGTCAGATTTAGGGATCCGGCAACCCTTGAGAGGTTCGAACTCTAGGGTGCGTGCGGAGATCTCAACCTGCCAGCCTGCCTACTCGCGATCCTCCTAAGCCTAGCGCGTCGAGCTCAAAGAGACAAAAAGACACAGAGATTTATACTGGTTCGGGCCACCGTTGTGGTGTAATACCCTAATCCAGTGTGGTGTGGTAGATTGCCTCGAGGGGCTATGGATGAACTAGTACAGTGGATGAACAAGCCTCAGGAGGTGAGGTGTTCTGGAGCTGGTGTGGTGCTCTACTTGTCCTGATCTCGGTCCCTTTCTATGGTGGTGGCTAAGTCCTATATATAGTGGCCTTGGTCCTCTTCCCAAATATGAGCGAGAAGGGATCCCACAACGGCGGGATTTGAAAGGGGACAAGTAGTACTGTCTATCCTAACAAAAGTAGTCTTCGCCTGCGAAAAGCCTCTGGTCGTGACGCTACGGTGGGCTCGATGATGACCTCCATCCTGCCGTCCTAGCGGACTTGGTCTTGTTGCACCAGAATGGAAGCCTTTGGCTGATTCCTTGGGACTCTGCGCCTGTGGCTTGCCTCCCTTGCACCAAAGAGGAAACCCGCGCTCTGCACCCGCCTGGCACCCTCCTGGCCTTGGTCGTCATGGCTCACGTCAACTGAGCCTCGTGAGGTAGCTTGCATAGAACTCTCCGCCCCTCAGGAGCCCTCCTAAGGAGGCCACTTCCTTCGGGGGTCTTGTTGTCGTCCGCCTCGTGAGGCTTGGCCCCTCAGGAGGGTCTCATGGTGTTGGCGCTGAAGCTGGGCCATACCAGGCCGTCGATGAAGCCATGTGGTGGGCCTTAGGCAGGCAGGGCTGGATACCCCTGAATCCAGGACGCCGACACTATGGCGATAACGGCGGTCGAGATTCCCATTGACGGCAGCAGAGACCAGCGACAGGAGGACACTGGCGACAATGGAGACTTTCCGGAGACCTGGAGGGGCAGTAGAGTTCGGTAGGCGCGGTTGTGTGTTTGAAGAAATTTCCAAAGTCCAAACCGTGAAGTATATATACCAAGTCACTGTCGGTGTGACCGAGTGGAACGACTCGGTGGCACCGAGATGCAAAACTGTGAGCAGTTACTGCAACTTAGTGTGACCGAACTATTTTAATCGATTGCACCAAGGAGAAAACCTAGATCAACTTAATGATTTTGGTGAGATCGAGTATGGTGGATCGATCGGACCAAGATGCATTAAGAGGTTTTGAAAGTTTAAGCCCTTGACGGATCGGTGGCTCCGAGTGCTCCTCACCCGAAGGGTCCTAATTCAACTTGTTCAAGCTTTGTGATGTAGCATGAATAGAGTTTGAGACAAGAAAAGCATAAATGGCTAGAGGGAGAACTTAGGCATTCCTGTCATCCAATGGGCAAAAAGAAAAACCAAACAGTCAAAGCAACAAATGGATGTCCTCGAATGGAGAAAATTATGCAACCAACATGCTCACATAATAAGATAGCAAATGAAACATGTGGCAAAGCATGCACAAAGACTCTAGCATCTATCAAGCATTTGGCGATGACTAGGTCATCTATATATGAGTATATTGACTTAGGAGTCAAATGAGAACATTTGATCATAGGTCATACTGATTGTTTAAGCACAAGTGGGATTACCACTTTTACATAAAGCATTGTTGTGTTCACACCATTATAGTTGCTTTAGCTCAATTCTTTGAGTAAAGCTCCCCCTAGATGTGATATCCCCTTTTAGAGGGATGAACTAACCTTGGGATTTGTCGATGATGACTTCATGTAGATGTTGAAGATGTGGATGCTCAATGTTGATGTAGATCATTTGCAGCAATCCATTGGAGTGAGTTGCACTTTCAATAGCTACATGAGTTAGTCCCACAAGGAACAAACAAGGGTATCCATAGACATAGAGTGAAGTACACATATGATGATGTCCATGAAAGCATTTGGTTACCTTGTCCCTTGACATACCAACAAGAGGGTTTGTGACTCCTTGAACTAGTGCAAGATATGGAAGTTGATTGCACTTGTCCTTGACAATAAGAATATGAGTGAAGTATGTTGGCGGAGTCACCCTCGAGAACTATCTAGTTCTTCTTATTTGGGATCCACATCAACTTGATGGGAATCCTTGGAGTTGTAGTAGTACTTGATGAAGTATAACTTGATGTAGTCTTGGGAACCCACTTGACCAAGGCCTTTGGAGCTCCTTCAAATGCATCAATCTCCTCTTGAAGCTTGTCCTTGCCTTTTAGCTTGTGGTCTTGTGGTGGAAGATCATCATGAGCTTGTGTTCCCTTGAAAGAAGTAGGGTCATACTTCGTCTTGGTATAGTCAAAAAAGTAGGGTCATAGCTCGTTAATCAAAGATGGTTATGTTTCCTAACCATAGACACGTGTTGTCATTTGATGAACGGGATCACATCATTAGGAGAATGATGTGATGGACATGTCCCATCCGTTAGCTTAGCATTATGATCGTTACAGTTTCATTGCTACTGCTCTCTTCATGACTTATACATGTTCCTCAGACTATGAGATTATGCAACTCCCGAATACCGGAGGAACACTTTGTGTGCTACCAAACTTCACAATGTAAAAGGGTGATTATAAAGGTGCTCTACAGGTGTCTCTGAAGGTGTTCGTTGGGTTGGCATAGATCGAGATTAGGATTTGTCACTCCGTGTTTCGAAGAGGTATCTCTGGGCCCTCTCGGTAATGCTCATCACTATAAGCCTTGCAAGCAATGTGACTAATGAGTTAGTTATGGGATGAAGTATTACGGAATGAGTAAATATACTTGCCAGTAACGAGATTGAACTAGGTATGATGATATCGACGATCGAATCTCGGGCAAGTAACATATCGATGACAAAGGGAACAATGTATGTTGTTATGCTATTTGACTGATAAAGATCTTCGTAGAATATATGGGAGCCAATATGAGCATCTAGGTTCCGCTATTGGTTATTGACCAGAGATGTGCCTCGGTCATGTCTACATAGTTCTCGAACCCATAGGGTCCGCACGCTTAATGTTTGATGACGATATGTATTATGAGTTATGTGTTTTTGATGACCGAAGTTTGTTTGGAGTCCCAAATGAGATCACAGACATGACGAGGAGTCTCGAAATGGCCGAGACATAAAGATTGATATCTTGGACGGATATATTTGGACACCGAAAGTGTTCCGAAAAGTTTCAGGTAAAACTGGAGTACCGGAGGGGTTATCGAAACCCCTCGGGGAACTAATGGGCCACATTGGGCCTTGTTGGAGAGAGAGAGAGAGATAGAGAGAGAGAGGGGCGTCCAGGGCAGGCCACACGCCCCCTCCCCTTGGGTCCGAATTGGACTAGGGAAGGGGGGGCGGCGCCCCCCTTTCCTACTCCCTCTCCCTCTCCTTCCTTCCCCCTCTCTCCCTCTTGGTGGATGTCGGTGTCAAAACCGGCGGATCTCGGGTAGGGGGTCGCGAACTGTGCGTATAAGGCTAATGGTAACAGGAGGTGGGGGACACAATGTTTACCCAGGTTCGGGCCCTCTCGATGGAGGTAATACCCTACTTCCTGCTTGATTGATCTTGATGATATGAGTATTACAAGAGTTGATCTACCACGAGATCATAGACGCTAAACCCTAGAAGCTAGCCCATGATTATGATTTTTCTTGTCCTACGGACTAAACCCTCTGGTTTATATAGACACCGGAGGGGGCAAGGGTTACACAAAGTCGATTACAGAGAAGGAGATTCCACAACCCAAGCGTTCGTCTCCTCCGCCCCAAAAGGTCTTCCAAAAATGTCCGGATCCGGAGCAGGAGGCAAGTGGATGGCCTCTACCGTCCGGGAGAAGGATATTAAAAAGCTTTGGGAGGCAGGGTATCTGGCCAAGAAGATCGGCCACCGTATTCCAACGGCGGGACAGATCGTCCCCACTCCAGAACCCCATGAGATGGTTGTGTTCCTCCCCCATTTTGTCCGCGGGCTAGGGTTTCCCCTCCACCCATCCGTTCGCGGCATCATGTATTATTACGGGATCGATTTTCATGATCTATCCCCCAATTCCTTCCTCAACATCTCGACATTCATCGTCGTGTGCGAGGCCTTTCTCCGCATCTCGCCAAACTTCGGCTTATGGCTGAAGGTTTTTAATGTGAAGCCCAAGGTAGTGAGCGGCGAGCACGCCGAGTGCGGAGGCGCCATGGTGAGCAAGATGCCCAACGTCACATGGCCAACAGGTGCTTTCAATGATTCCATCAAGGAGTGGCAGCAGCAATGGTTTTACATCACTGAGCCGCGTGGCACAGAATGGGCCGCTGCTCCCGAATTCCGATCTGGAGCCCCCCTGCGGCTTACGTCCTGGCCCAAGAAGGGCCTGAACTGGTCTTTATTCTACGAACTGTCGGTGCTCCAAACATGCGTCAAGTATATGGAAGACAAGAATATCAAACTTGTCAATGTAGTCCAGGTGATGTTAGTTCGTCGGATTCTTCCTTGTCAACACCGGGCTTGCAATTTATGGGAATTCGACCCGGCCAAGCACCAGACCCTACAGGAGCTCTTTGGCTCCTCGCACAAGGACATCTGGAAGGTGCTTTTTATGTCTGGCAAATCGTGGCCGGACTCCGCCGAGGACCACGGGTACCGACTATCCCGCCCTGCAAGTTCGGCAAGTCACTGTTATGTTGGCAATTCATATGTTTTATTCACATATCCTGAGGAAGATGCTTAATGTGCATTCCACAACTCTCCTAGGGCTGGACGAAGAAGGCGGGGTGGATCTACTATCCGCCCCCCTGCCAGAAGAACCGGCCGGCCCACTTCTGATGAAGATGCTGGTCCCGGCGCCTTACAAGGCACCAAAGAAAAAGGCCGAGAAGGAGGCCAAGAAGACCAGGGGCGGCCTCCGTCGCCGCGGTGCCTCGGACACAAAATCCGAAGACTCCAATGCCCGTTCTTCCTCTAAAGAGGACGATGAGGAGGAGGAAGACGAATCCCCCACAGGGGGGAAGAAAGAAAAGGACGGCCTCCACATCCTTGGAGGCCGAGTCGCCTAAGAGGGGAAAAACTCCTCTTCTAGAGGATTCCACCATTGTCACCGATAGCAGCCCGGAGTGGGATCCCAGGGCCCAGCCCCTGCTGAACTCGTGAGTATATAAAATCCGAACATGCTTATGCATCAAGGCTCATCATGGCATAATATTTTAATCTAAGCCATACTTTTTTTGTAGTCCAGCAAGGTCTCGCACTGAACAATCCTCGTCAGAGGATTTGCTGGGTTCGGATTCTATGGAGAGCGGGACACCCCCGAAGGCCCCTGCCCCCAAACATGTCAATCACACTGAGGTTTCGTCCCAGAAGGACCCAAACCAAGGAGGGGGGGGCGAGGATCGTAAAGGCGGCGCCAGGAGGTCAAACTCCAGGGTCGGACACATGTGAGAGAAGGCTCCCATGGACGTCAACGGTGGGGGCGATCTTGAATTTGGCCCTCAGCCGGACTCAATCCCGGAGACCACTACGGCTCTAGAATCAGGCAGGTGGCTTCCCTCGGCTGGAGGGGGTGTGCCTGCTCCACCGGAAACCTCTGTCCAACCAGAGGTGCCGGATACTTTATCGGCGGCACTAAAAAGTGCCTCCATCGTCGATGAACACCGTGCCGTTATGGGTGCGGTGATTGAGAAGATTTAGTCCGCTGAGAGTGGACTGGATGAAGCCTGCATTAGCCTTATAAGAGGCTTTGAGGTATGTTTTATGAGGTTTCGAAGAGTGTCATAGTATAGATAGTAGCCCCTGATACACTGTTCGGTGAAAGAAAGAACCGGACAGAGGATCAAATTTATGTTCGCAGGAGACTCACTTGATGACATCTAACTCCCTTCCTTTATAAGCAGGTGTCTGTAGAGACTGTCGCTTCTCATACTGCGGAGGTCTCCAGACTGAATCGAAGTCTGGAGCGGGCCAAAGAAGAGTTTGGCCAGTTAAGAAGGCAATTGGAGGATAAACAAGGTATGCACAAACCTTGCTCGCGTTCAGTACGAACGAATTTTTAGTATGATCAAAATAAGTTTCCTGATTTGCTCTAGGGGTGGTGACCGAAGTCGAGGCTCTTAAGAAGGCAGTGGCCGAGGCCGAAAATAGGGCAGTCACAGAGCGGGCTCTCCACGAGAGGCACGAGGCTAGGGTTATTGAAGCTGAGCAAGAGCTTCAAGAGGCCATGAATAAATGTGAGACCTTGGAGCAGAGTTTAATGGAGAAAGAATCCGAACTCACCAAGGCTCATCAGGCTGCACGCGATGCCCGGGGGGAAACCCAACGCGCCCTGGAGGAGATCCAAGAGGCAAGGAAGATCACGGCGGGTAAGGCTTTTTCTATGTAAAGAAAGTATTTGAGGAGAAAATCATATTTCTAATTAGGAGTTCGGACTTCCCCAGGGGTATTTGCGGAGCTGCCACGCAGCATATCTGATGCCGACCAATTTTACCGAGCCGAAGAAAGAAACACTACGGATAAGCTCTTCTGGTCGCAGTATTTGGCGCCGAATTATCCGGTGCCATTAATGATCAGCTGAAGCAGCTGATCGAACTGCATAAGTGGCCTAACTAGCCATGAAGGATTTGATTATCCGGCTATGGCCCGCCGAGCCGATTCCAAGCAGTTACTTTGGGCTCACAAAGCGGCTTGTGAGTGTCTGCCCTCGACTCGAAGTCATCAAGCGGTCGGTCTGTATAGAGGGTGCGTGAATGGCCTTCGCCCGCGTAAAGGCGCACTGGGGGAAGATGGATGCGGAAAAGCTGATGACCGAGGGACCACCGGAGGGGAAGGAGCACCGCAAGCCCGAATTATATTATGATGGTGTCCTGAAAGGAGCCCACCTTGCAGCGGAGAGATGTGCTAAGGACATTATATTTCCATCAATACATTCATGTTGTCCTTTGTAATGTTTGAACAAGGTCATTTCTATTATTTATTGCCCGTTATTTGAAAGTTTTTCCTCCTGTGCGGCCGTTTTATATATTAATCCTGAGAGTTGGCCAGTCATCGGCTTCTGCCCCCACGTAGGAAGTACGGGGGTGTTCAGGATAAACCTATGTTGGAGAACGTAGCAGAAATTTAAAATTTTCCTACATGTCACCAAGATCTATCTATGGAGAGACTAGCAACGAGGGGAAGGAGAGTGCATCTACCTACCCTTGTAGATCGCTAAGCGGAAGCGTTCAAGAGAACGGGGTTGAAGGAGTCGTACTCGTCGTGGTCCAAATCACCGGCGATCCTAGTGCCGAATGGACGGCACCTCCGTGTTCAACACACGTACAGCCCGGTGACGTCTCCCATGCCTTGATCCAGCAAGGAGAGAGGGAGAGGTTGAGGAAGACTCCGTCTAGCAGCAGTATAACGGCGTGGTGGTGGTGGAGGAGCGTGGAAATCCTGCAGGGCTTCGCCAAGCACCGCGGGAGAGGAGGAGTAAGAGAGGTAGGGCTGCGCCAAGAGGGAGAGGTTCTTGCGTTTTGGGCAGCCCCCAGACCTGTATTTATAGGGGGAGGGGAGGGGGCTGCACCCCCTCTAGGGTTCCCTCCCCAGGGGTGGCGGCAGCCACCAGATCCCATCTGGGTGGCGGCCAGAAGGGGAGAGGGGGGAGGCGCACCTAGGGTGGGCCTTAGGGCCCATCTGCCCTAGGGTTTGCCACCCTTCCCCACTTCCATGCGCCTTAGGCCCTGTGGGGCGGCGCACCAGCCCGCCTGGGGCTGGTCCCCTCCCACACTTGGCCCATGCAGCCCTTCGGGGTTGGTGGCCCCACTTGGTGGACCCCCGGGACCCTCCCGGTGGTCCCGGTATGTTACCGAAAAAACCCGAAACTTTTCCGGTGACCAAAACAGAACTTCCCATATATAAATCTTTACCTCCGGACCATTCCGGAACTCCTCGTGATGTCCGGGATCTCATCTGGGACTCCGAACAACATTCGGTAACCACATACAAACTTCCTTTATAACCCTAGCATCATCGAACCTTAAGTGTGTAGACCCTATGGGTTCGGGAACCATGCAGACATGACCGAGACGTTCTCCGGTCAATAACCAACAGCGGGATCTGGATACCCATGTTGTCTCCCACATGTTCCACGATGATCTCATCGGATGAACCATGATGTCAAGGACTAAATTGATCCCGTATACAATTCCCTTTGTCCAGCGGTATTGTACTTGCCCGAGATTCGATCGTCGGTATCCCGATACCTTGTTCAATCTCGTTGCCGGCAAGTCTCTTTACTCGTTCCGTAACACATCATCCCGTGATCAAACCCTTGGTCATATTGTGCACATTATGATGATGTCCTACCGAGTGGGCCCAGAGATACCTCTCTGTCAACTGGAGTGACAAAACCCAGTCTCAATTCGTGCCAACCCAACAGACACTTTCGGAGATACCTGTAGTGCACCTTTATAGCCACCCAGTTATGTTGTGACGTTTGGTACACCCAAAGCATTCCTATGGTATCCGGGAGTTGCACAATCTCATGGTCTAAGGAAATGATACATGACATTAGAAAAGCTTTAGCATACGAAGTGCGATCTTTGTGCTAGGCTTAGGATTGGGTCTTGTCCATCACATCATTCTCCTAATGATGTGATCCCGTTATCAATGACATCCAATGTCCATGGTCAGGAAACCGTAACCATCTATTGATCAACGAGCTAGTTAACTAGAGGCTTACTAGGGACATGGTGTTGTCTATGTACCCACACATGTATCTGAGTTTCCTATCAATACAATTATAGCATGGATAATAAACGATTATCATGAACAAGGAAATATAATAATAATAACTACTTTATTATTGCCTCTAGGGCATATTTCCAACAGTCTCCCACTTGCACTAGAATCAATAATCTAGTTCACATCGCCATGTGATTAACACTCATAGGTCACATCGCCATGTGACCAACATCCAAAGAGTTTACTAGTGTCATTAAACTAGTTCACATCATCATGTGATTAAGACTCAATGAGTTCTGGGATTTGATCATGTTTTGCTTGTGAGAGAGGTTTTTAGTCAATGGGTCTGCAACATTCAGATCCGTATGTACTTTGCAATTCTCTATGTCATATTGTAAATGCTGCTTCCACTATACGTATCCGGTTTGCTACTCAGAGTCACTCGGATAGGTGTTAAAGCTTGCATCGATGTAACCCTTTACATCGAACTCTTTATCACCTCCATAATAGAGAAACATATCCTTATTCCTCTAAGGATAATTTTGACCGCTATCTGGTGATCCACTCCTTGATCACCTTTGTGCCCTCTTGCCAGACTCATGGCAAGCCACACTTCCGGTGTGGTACACAGCATGGCATACTATAGAGCCCACATCTGAAGCATAGGGGACGACCTTCGTCCTTTCTCTCTATTCTGCCGTGGTCGAGCTCTAACTCTTAACTTCATACCTTACAACTCAGGCAAGAACTCCTTCTTTGACTGATCCATCTTGAACTCCTTCAAGATCACATCAAGGTATGTGCTCATTTGAAAGTATTATTAAGCATTTTTGATCTATCTTATAGATCTTGACGCTTATTGTTCAAGTAGCCTAATCCAGGTTTTCTAATTGAAAAACACTTTTCAAATAACCCTACATGCTTTCTAGAAATTCTACATCATTTCTGATCAACAATATGTCAACAACATATACTCATCAGAAATTCTATAGCGCTCCCACTCACTTCTTTGGAAATACAAGTTTCTCATAAACTTTGTATAAACCCAAATCTTGGATCATCTTATCAAAGTGCATCTTCCAACTCCGAGATGCTTACTCTAGTCCATGGAAGGATCGCTGGAGCTAGCATACCTTTTAGCATCCTTAGGATCGACAAAACCTTTCTGATTGTATCGCATACAACCTTTCCTTACAAAAACTGGTAAGGAAACTCGTTTTGACATCCATCTGCTAGATTTCATAAATGCAGCTAATGCTAACATAATTCCGACGGACTTAAGCATCACTACGGATGAGAAAATCTCATCGTAGTCAAATCCTTGAACTTGTGAAAAACTCTTCGCCACAAGTCGAGCTTCATAGACGGTGACATCACCATCCACGTCCTTCTTCTTCTTAAAGATCCATTAATCTCAATGGATTGCCGATCATCGGGCAAGTCCACCAAAGTCCATGCTTTGTTTTGATACATGGATCCTATCTCGGATTTCATGGCTTCTAACCATTTGTCGGAATATGGGCCCACCATCGCTTCTCCATAGCTCGTAGGTTCATTGTTGTCTAGCAACATGACCTTCAAGACAGGGTCACTGTACCACTCCGAAGCAGTACGCGTCCTTGTCGTACTACGAGGTTCAGTAGTGACTTGATCCAAAGCTTCATGATCACTATCATAAGCTTCCACTTCAATTGGTGTAGGTGCCACAGGAACAACTTCCTGTGCCCTGCTACACACTTGTTGAAGTGGCGGTTCAATACCCTCATCAAGTCTCCACCATCCTCCCACTCAACTTTTCGAGACAAACTTTTCCTCGAGAAAGGACCCGATTCAAGAAACAATCCCTATTGCTTTCGGATCTGAATTAGGAGGTATACCCCATTGTTTTGGGTGTCCTATGAAGATGCATTTTATCCGCTTTGGGTTCAAGCTTATCAACCTGAAACTTTTTCACATAAGCGTCGTAGCCCCAAACTTTTAAGAAACGACAACTTAGTTTTCTCCAAACGGTGTCGTCTCAACGGAATTACATGGTACCCTATTGAAGTGAGTGCGGTTGTCTCTAATGCCTAACCCATGAATGATAGTGGAAATTCGATAAGATACATCATGGTACGCACCATATCCAATAGGATGCAACTATGATGTTCGGACACACCATCACACTATGGTGTTCCAGGCGGTATTAATTGTGAAACAATTTCCACAATGTCTTAATTGCGTGCCAAAGCTTGTAACTCAGATACTCATCTCTATGATCATATCATAGATATTTTATCCTCTTGTCACAATGATCTTCAACTTCACTCTGAAATTACTTGAACCATTCAATAATTCAGACTTGTGTTTCATCAAGTAAATATACTCAACATCTACTCGAATCATCTGTGAAGTAAGAACATAACGATATTCACTGCATGCCTCAGCACTCATTGGACTGCTCACATCAAAATGTGTTACTTCCAACAAGTTGCTATCTTGTTCCATCTTACTGAAAACGAGGCTTTTGAGTCATCTTGCCCATGTGGTAAAATTTGCATATCTCAAGTGATTCAAAATCAAGTGAGTCCAAACGATCCATCTTCTTGGAGTTTCTTCATGCGTATACACCAATGGACATGGTTCGCATGTCTCAAACTTTTCAAAAACGAGTGAGTCCAAAGATCCATCAACGTTGAGCTTCTTCATGCGCTTTATACCAATATGACTTACAAGGCTCTGCCACAAGTAAGTGGTACTATCATTACTATCTTATATCTTTTGGCATGAAAATGTGTATCACTACGATCGAGGTTCAATAAACCATTCCTTTAGGTGCAAGACCATTAAAGGTATTATTCAAATAAATTGAGTAACCATTATTCTCCTTAAATGAATAACCGTATTGCGATAGACATAATCCAATCATGTCTATGCTCAACGCAAACACCAAAAGACAATTATTCAGGTTTAATACTAATCTTGATGGTAGAGGGAGCGTGCGATGTTTGATCACATCAAACTTGGAAACACTTCCAACACATATCGTCAGCTCACCTTTAGCTAGTCTCCGTTTATTCCGTAGCTCTTTTATTTCGAGTTACTAACACTTAGCAACTGAATCGGTATCTTAATACCCTGGTGCTACTAGGAGTACTAGTAAAGTACACATTAACATAAAGTATATCCAATATACTTCTATCGACTTTGCCAGCCTTCTCATCTACCAAGTATCTAGGGTAATTCTGCTCCAGTGGTTGTTCCCCTTATTACAGAAGCACTTAGTCTCGGGTTTGGGTTCAACCTTGGGTTTCTTCACTAGAGCAGCAGCTGATTTGCCGTTTCATGAAGTATCCCTTCTTGCCCTTGCCCTTCTTGAAACTAGTGGTTTCACCAACCATCAACAATTGATGCTCCTTCTTGATTTCTACTTTCGCGGTGTCAAACATCACGAATACCTCAAGGATCATCATCTCTATCCCTAATATGTTATAGTTCATCACGAAGCTCTAGCAGCTTGGTGGCAATGACTTTGGAGAAACATCACTATCTCATCTGGAAGATCAACTCCCACTCGATTCAAGTGATTGTTGCACTCAGACAATCTGAGCACAAGCTCAACGATTGAGCTTTTCTCCCTTAGTTTGCAGGCTAAGAAAATCGTCGGAGGTCTTATACCTCTTGACGGGGCACGAGCCTGAAATCCTAATTTCAGCTCTCGAAACATCTCATATGTTCCGCGACGTTTTGAAAACGTCTTCGGTGCCTCAACTCTAAACCGTTTAACTGAACTATCACGTAGTTATCAAAACGTGTATGTCCGATGTTCGCAACATCCACAAACGACGTTTGGGGTTCAGCACACTGAGCGGTGCATTAAGGATATAAGCTTTCTACTGTCCGCATAATCGCTACTGTCAACTTTCAACTATATTTTCTCTAGGAACATATCTAAACAGTGGAACTAAAGCGCGAGCTTATGACATAATTTGCAAAGATCTTTTGACTATCTTCAAGATAATTAAGTTCATCTTATGAACTCCCACTCAGATAGACATCCCTCTAGTCATCTAGGTGATTACATGATCCGAGTCAACTATGCCGTGTCCGATCATCACGTGAGACGGACTAGTCATCATCGGTGAACATCTTCATGTTGATCGTATCTACTATACGACTCATGCTCGACCTTTCGGTCTCTTGTGTTCCGAGGCCATGTCTATACATGCTAGGCTCGTCAAGTTAACCTAAGTGTTTCGCATGTGTAAATCAGGCTTACATCCGTTGTATGTGAACGTAAGAATCTATCACACCCGATCATCACGTGGTGCTTCGAAACGACAAACTTTCGCAACGGTGCACAGTTAGGGGGAACACTTTCTTGAAATTTTAATGAGGGATCATCTTATTTACTACCGTCGTTCTAAGCAAATAAGATGCATAAACATGATAAACATCACATGCAATCAAATAGTGACATGATATGGCCAATATCATTTTGCTCCTTTTGATCTCCATCTTCGGGGCTCCATGATCATCATCGTCACTGGCATGACACCATGATCTCCATCATCATGATCTCCATCATCGTGTCTTCATGAAGTTGTCTTGCCAACTATTACTTCTACTACTATGGCTACCGGTTAGCAATAAAGTAAAGTAATTACATAGCGTTGTTTAATGACACGCAGGTCATACAATAAATTAAGACAACTCCTATGGCTCCTGCCGGTTGTCATACTCATCGACATGCAAGTCGTGATTCCTATTACAAGAACATGATCAATCTCATACATCACATATCATTCATCACATTCTTCTTGGCCATATCACATCACATAGCATACCCTGCAAAAACAAGTTAGACGTCCTCTAATTGTTGTTTGCATGTTTTATGTGGCTGCTATGGGTTTCTAGCAAGAACGTTTCTTACCTACGCAAAAGCCACAACGTGATATGCCAATTGCTATTTACCCTTCATAAGGACCCTTTTCATCGAATACGTTCCGACTAAAGTGGGAGAGACTGGCACCCGCTAGCCACCTTATGCACCAAGTGCATGTCAGTCGGTGGAACCTGTCTCACATAAGTGTACGTGTAAGGTCGGTCCGGGCCGCTTCATCCCACAATACCGTCGAAACAAGATTGGACTATTAACGGTAAGCATATTGAACAAAATCAACGCCCACAACTACTTTGTGTTCTACTCGTGCAAATAATCTACGCAATAAACCTGGCTCTGATACCACTGTTGGAGAACGTAGCAGAAATTCAAAATTTTCCTACTTGTCACCAAGATCTATCTATGGAGAGACTAGCAACGAGGGGAAGGAGAGTGCATCTACATACCCTTGTAGATCACTAAGCGAAAGCGTTCAAGATAACGGGGTTGAAGGAGTCGTACTCGTCGTGATCCAAATCACCGGAGATCCTAGTGCCGAACGGACGACACCTCCGCGTTAAACACACGTACAGCCCGGTGACGTCTCCCATGCCTTGATCCAGCGAGGAGAGAGGGAGAGGTTGAGGAAGACTCCATCCAGCAGTAGCACAACGGCGTGGTGGTGGTGGAGGAGTGTGGCAATCCTGCAGGGCTTCACCAAGCACCGCGGGAGAGGAGGAGTAAGAGAGGTAGGGCTGCGCCAAGAGGGAGAGGTTCTCGCGTTTTGGGCAGCCCCCAGACCTCAAGTATTTATAGGGGGAGGGGAGGGGGCTGCGCCCCCTCTAGGGTTCCCTCTCCAGGGGTGGCGGCAGCCCCCAGATCCCATCTGGGTGGCGGCCAGAAGGGCAGAGGGGGGAGGCGCACCTAGGGTGGGCCTTAGGGCCCATCTGCCCTAAGGTTTGCCCCCCTTCCCCACTTCCATGTGCCTTGGGCCCTGTGCGGCGGCGCACCAGCCCACCTGGGGCTGGTCCCCTCTCACACTTGGCCCATGCAGCCCTTCGGGGTTGGTGGCCCCACTTGGTGGACCCCCAGGACCCTCCCGGTGGTCCCGGTACGTTACCGAAAAAACCCGAAACTTTTCCGGTGACCAAAACAGGACTTACGATATATAAATCTTTACCTCCGGACCATTCCGGAACTCCTCGTGACATCCGGATCTCATCCGGGACTCCAAACAACATTCGGTAACCACATACAAACTTCCTTTATAACCCTAGCGTCATCGAACCTTAAGTGTGTAGACCCTACGGGTTCGGGAACCATGCAGACATGACCGAGACGTTCTCTGGTCAATAACCAATAGCGGGATCTGGATACCCATGTTGGCTCCTACATGTTCCACGATGATATCATCGGATGAACCACGATGTGAAGGACTCAATCGATCCCGTATACAATTCCCTTTGTCCAGCGGTATTGTACATGCCCGAGATTCGATCGTCGGTATCGCGATACCTTGTTCAATCTCGTTACTGGCAAGTCTCTTTACTCGTTCCATAACACATCATCCCGTGATCAACCCCTTGGTCACATTGTGCACATTATGATGATGTCCTACCGAGTGGGCCCAGAGATACCTCTCCGCCAACCGGAGTGACAAATCCTAGTCTCAATTCGTGCCAACCCAAGAGACACTTTCGGAGATACCTGTAGTGCACCTTTATAGCCACCCAGTTATGTTGTGACGTTTGGTACACCCAAAGCATTCCTACGGTATTCGGGAGTTGCACAATCTCATGGTCTAAGGAAATGATACTTGACATTAGAAAAGCTTTAGCATACGAACTATGATCTTTGTGCTAGGCTTAGGATTGGGTGTTGTCCATCACATCATTCTCCTAATGATGTGATCCTGTTATCAACGACATCCAATGTCCATGGTCAGGAAACCGTAACCATCTATTGATCAACGAGCTAGTCAACTAGAGGCTTACTAGGGACATGGTGTTGTCTATGTACCCACACATGTATCTGAGTTTCCTATCAATACAATTATAGCATTGATAATAAACGATTATCATGAACAAGGAAATATAATAATAATAACTACTTTATTATTGCCTCTAGGGCATATTTCCAACAACCTGAGCACTCTTTATCCCAGTTTTGGGTCATTGAAGGAGGTGTTCAGCACAACGAACCAGGCAATCAGACTATAGGTCTTTATCACTCTCACTTAGCCATAGGAGTTTGACAAAAGGAAGGTAGGCGCAGCCCCTGGAGTTCGGAAGACCGAGTGAGGGGCTCTAAAAGCGCCTGATCGGAAGAAAAGCCGATCCATCGCACGCTGCATTGGTTATGGCATTATGCGGAAGAAATCCTTAAAGATTTTACAACCTCTCGAATAGCTGACCAGCTCTCGCCGTATCATGACAGTCCGTTTTCGACTTTCTCTACTAAGGTGCTCGTCCGGAAGAACCGGGACACAATCACAGTAGTTCTGCCTGTGCCGCAATAGCCGATATAGCGGAACGTAAGGCAGCAAAACATAGGAGCCGGGCAAACCCAACTATTGACCCAAGACATGATTCGGAGCTAATGCATATAAGGCTATAAGTTTGGGGTGTCGAACGTCCACGAAGGTGTCCGGACTTTATTGCCGCATTATGGCTAGAGTGAAGCCCCTGGCATATTCACGCATATCATGATGTACGGATGTCGTTTTGATGAAAGGTGTCATTAAGAAACAATAGCAGATAAGCGTCATATAAATCTACATGTTGTATTTGAGTAATACGTCGAAGCGTATGGGTACAGGTAATGTGATAAAAAATAAATATGACTGCAGAACCTGCTGGGACCAGGCGGGAAGAAGCTGTGTGCGGATCCGGAGTGTAGTCGGATGGTTGTCAGGGGGCATCTCTAAGGATTCCATTATGCATTCGAGCTGCTTCCATGCCGCCAGTCCTGGCCTACGCAAAAGTGGGCCTACAAAAATAGTGTAAAAAATATATATGTGCTACGTGCGATTAAGCCGCATTGTGTGGCTTATCCTAGATGTGCCTCCGTTTACTGCCGGAGTGGTTTAATTGAGCTCTGGACGAGCCGGGCTATCTTGCCGTAGAGTAGTTCGGACTCCCTTGACGGTGTCCGGGAGCTTGGTCGTTGACTCGAGGTTCGATTGAAAGACGCCTTCCGTTGCTTCTACTGTCAAGGCGGCTGTACACTCTTCGGCGCAGAGGTGGAGTTCGGCCTTGCCATTAACCGTTATGATGCCGCGCGGACCGGGCATCTTGAGCTTACGATAGGCATAGTGTGGCACCGCGTTGAATTGAGCAAACGCGGTTCGTCGAAGCTGTGCATGATAATTACTGTGGAAGGGGACGATGCCGAAGACTAACTATTCGGTATGGTAATTGTTCGGTGATCCGAAGACTACCTCCAGAGTGATGGAGCCTGTACAATGAGCCTACATGCCTGGTATAATACCTTTAAAGGTAGTTTTAGTGGGCTTGATCATCGAATGATCGATACCCATCTTGTGCACTGTGTCCTGATACAGGAGGTTTAGACTGCTGCCTCCATCCCATAAGGACTCGTGTGACGTGGAATCCATCAATTATTGGGTCCAGGACGAGTGCGGCTGAATTTCCCTGATTGGTATTGGCCGGTCGATCCGTATGATCAAAAGTGATCGGCCATAGCTTATATTGTGGGGCGACTGGCTCCGTTAAGTCGGCATCCCTAAGAGTGCACATTCGTTCCCATTTGGGGATGTGGATGGCATTTATCATATTCACCGTTTTGATTTGCGGGGGAAATCTCTTTTGCCCTCCTTTGTTTGGTGTTCGGGGCTCTTCGTCGTCGTCATCGCTTGGAGACCCCTTCTCCTTGTTTTTGGCACCTAACCTGTCGGCTTGTTTGAAGACCCAGCATTCTCTGTTGGTATGATTGGCTGGTGTTCCTGGGGTGCCATGAATTTGGCATGGACGATCGAGGATGAGGTCCAGACTTGACGGGCCTGAATTGTTCTTTTGGAATGGCTTTTTCCATTGACCGGACTTAGAGCCACTGAATCCGGCGTTGACTGCCGTGTCTTCGGCGTTGTCGCCATTGTTCCGACGCTTGTATTTGTTGCATCGGGGCTTGCCCTTGCTATCCCTGGCCTCTGATGTGCCAGGATTGCTTGCTGTGTTGTTGCTACGAGCCAACTAGCTATCCTCGCCTGCGCAAAAGTGGGTTATGAGTGTCGTGAGGGCTGCCATAGACTTCGGTTTTTCTTGGCCAAGTTGTTTACCAAGCCACTCGTCATGGATATTATGCTTAAAGGCCGCTAGGGCTTCGGCATCCGGACAATCGACAATTTGGTTCTTTTTAGTTAGAAACCGAGTCCAGAATTTCCGAGCTGACTCTTTGGGCTGCTGGGTTATGTGACTTAAATCATCAGCATCTGGTGGTCGCACATAAGTGCCCTGTAAGTTATCTAGGAATGCGTCTGCCAGGTTTTCCCAGCTTCCGATGGAGTTTGCCGGCAAGCTATTCAGCCAATGCCGAGCCGGTCCCTTGAGTTTTAGTGGGAGGTACTTGATGGCGTGTAGGTCGTCCCCGTGGGCCATGTGAATGTGGAGGAAGAAATCTTCTATCCATACCGCGGGTTCTGTAGTACCATCATATGATTCAATGTTCACGGGTTTAAACCCTTCTGGGAATTCATGATCCATTACTTCATCAGTGAAGCATAGGGGCTGTGCGGCGCATCTATGCCGGACTGCATCACGACGCAGCTCAAATGAGTCTGGTCTGTTGTATTCGGCCCTGCCGGATTTGTTTTTAGTATATCTGGCATGATGGTCGTCGTCACGTGTTGGGGCACGCCCCCGTGATCCATAGATCGATCTTGACTGTCCTGCTTTGTTTTTCAATTTGTCTTGCAGGTTATTCGTGGAGCCCGGGGCCTTCGTGTTTTAGCTTTTTTGGCGGCAGGGTGCGGGATGGACTTCGGGCTGATACGCCGCTTTGTCTTGGCCATGAGGTGGTCAGTCAATCGCATCGTGCGCTGGTAGTGTGGGCTTTAATGACTCCTCCTCGAGCTGAGGTAGCAACCTGCACTTTGGGTAGCTTGTTGTTGGGCGCTCGAGACCGTATTCCTCGGCTGCCAGGACCTCGGTCCATCTGTTAGTTAGCAGGTCTTGATCATCTTGAAGCTGTTGATGCTGCTTCTTCAGGATTTTTGCAGTGGCTATAAGCCGTCACTTGAAGCGCTCCTGCTCGACGGGATCCTCATGCATGATGAATTCTTCGTCGCCGAGGCTTACTTCGTCTTCGGAGAGGGGCATGTAATTGTCATCCTCTGATTTCCATTTGTTGCCTGTTCCTTAGGGCTGGCTTGCCCATCTTCCTGCTCGGCCTGCTCAAAGCCTGGCTGGGCGGGATGGTTTTTGTCTTCGGCACCATCCGGATTGCTATCGTCTCTTGTGCCGATATCGCTATTTTTGCTATGGTAGGGCTTAGAGCGGCGCCGATGACACCGGTCCTTAGATTGCTTCTCACGGGGATTATCCCTCCGTTGCCTCATCGCCATTGCTTTCTTTGGGGGTGTCCACCATATATATACCATATGATGAGGTGGCTATCCAGTGCCCTATGGGTGGTGAGTCTTGTTCCTCTCCAGCATCGTCGTCCATGCCGTCGATGTCTTCGGCGTCGAAGTCAAGCATGTTGGTTAAGTTGTCGACAGTGGCTATTAAGTGGGTGGTGGGTGGGGAACGAATTTCTTCATCGTCCGCTTCCCACTCAAGCCGGACATAGTTCGACAAAGAGTCTCCTGATAGAAAGAGATACCTCAATGAATTTAGCACGTCGCCCAAGGGTGAGTGCTGAAAGATATCCGCCGAGGTAAACTCCATGATTGGTGCCCAATCAGATTCGATAGGCACGGACGCACGCGGTTCGGAGCCTATGGCCGAAGACGAGTCCGAGGGTCCGATGACATAGATCTCTTTGGAGGTGAAGTCTGTGTTTGGCTCCAGCGCCGATGAAAGTGCGGCCTCCGTGGCGGGGTCCAGCCACCCATCCTCAGATGGCGTGATCTGCTCCAGATTAAGGGCCGGGGCAGCCGCAGGTGCGATCTCCCAAACACTATCTGATGGCAGATCTAAGTCATGCCCGTCGTGACTGTTCGGCGCTCCTGACATGGGCTCGAATCCGTCGAAGATCAAGTCTCCGCGGATGTCGGCAGTGTAGTTCAAGTTTCCAAACATGACCTGATGGCCAGAGGCATAGCTCTCAATCTGCTCGAGATGGCCAAGCGAGTTGGCCCGCAATCACTACAAAAAAATACACTTCCATGATGATACGTGTTTGTCACAGTAGGTCGCGTTTTTTGTCATGCATGTACATCCATGACAATTTTATGACAAAATCAAGATAGTCATACCTGTGCTGTCGTAGAAGTGTTCCATGACATTACCAAAATTATCATCACGGAAGTGTCCAGTTCCATGACGATAAATCGCGCGTCACAGAAGTGCTTTCATCAAGGGTGACAGACACGTGGCATCCACCGTAACGGAACGTCGTTAAGCTATTGGGTTGGGTTTTGGATCCGATAACCCGTTAACAGCCCCGACTAATGGGGATTTTCCACGTGTAAAATCATCATTGGATGGAGGAAACACGTGTGGGCTCATCGTTGGGACAGATCTCATCCACTCATTGGAAAGAAGTCGCCTATGATACGTCGACATGTGGCACGGCCTAATAGAGGCCCATTCCTTGGAAAAGGCCGGCCCGTTTGACTTGGTAAAAAGGTGGCGGGCCGGCCCATGGAAAGCCTATTAATGCATGTTCGCATATAGCCCATTTACAGCCCGCTAACTGCTACGTCTTGAGCTTGCGTTGGTTTTTCTTTGAAGAGGAGAGGGTGATGCAGCAATAGTAGCGTAAGTATTTCCCTCAGTTTTTGAGAACCAAGGTATCAATCCAGTAGGAGGCTCCTCAAAAGTCCCACGCACCTACACAAACAAACTGCGAACTCGCAACCAACGCGATAAAGGGGTTGTCAATCCCTTCACGGCCACTTTCAAAAGTGAGATCTAATAAAGATAGCAAGATAAGATAAATATATTTTTGGTATTTTATAATATAGATGCAAAAAGTAAAGATCCAAATAAAAGTAAATTGGAAGCAAATATGATAGGAGATAGACCCGGGGCCCATAGGTTTCACTAGTGGCTTCTCTCAAGATAGCATAAGTATTATGGTGGGTGAACAAATTACTGTCGAGCAATTGATAGAAAAGCGAATAATTATGAGATTATCTAGGAATGATCATGTATATAGGCATCACGTTCGCAACAAGTAGACCGACTCCTGCCTGCATCTACTACTATTACTCCACACATCGACCGACTCCTGTCTGCATCTAAAGTATTAAGTTCATAAGAACAGAATAACGCATTAAGCAAGATGACATGATGTAGAGGAATAAACTCAAGCAATATAATATAAATCCTATCTTGTTATCCTCGATGGCAACAATACAATACGTGCCTAGCAACCCTTACTGTCACTGGGTAAGGACACCGCAAGATTGAACCCAAAGCTAAGCACTTCTCCCATGGCAAGAAAGATCAATCTAGTAGGCCAAACCAAACTGATAATTCGAAGAGACTTGCAAAGATAACTCAATCATACATAAAAGAATTCAGAGAATATTCAAATATTATTCATAGATAAACTTGATCATAAACCCACAATTCATCGAATCTCGACAAACACACTGCAAAACGAGTTTACATCGAATAGATCTCCACAAGAGAGGGGGAGAACATTGTAATGAGATCCAAAAAGAGTGAAGAAACCATCTAGCTAATAACTATGGACCCGTAGGTCTGTTGTAAACTAATCACAACTCATCGGAGGGGCAAGGATTTTGATGTATAAGCCCTCTGTGGTCGATTCCCCCTCCGGCAGAACGCCGGCGAAGGCTCCAAGATGGTATCTCGCAGATACATAAGGTTACGGTGGTGGAAATTGTGTTTCGTCTGCTCCTCGGATGTTTTCGGGGTACGTAGGTATATATAGGAGGAAGAAGTATGTCGGTGTACGCCTAAGGGGCCCACGAGACAGGGGGCACGCCCTATAGGGGGGCGCCCTCCTATCTTGTGGGAGCCTCGACTGCTTCTTGACTTGCACTCCAAGTCCTCCGGATCACGTTCGTTCCAAAAATCACGCTCCCGAAGGTTTCATTCCGTTTGGACTATGTTTGATATTTTTTCTTCGAAATACTGAAATAGGCAAAAAAACAGCAATACGGGCTGGGCCTCCGGTTAGTAGGTTAGTCCCAAAAATGATATAAAAGTGGAAAATAAAGCCCATAAACATCCAAAAGGGGTAATATAATAGCATGGAACAATAAAAAATTATAGATACGTTGGAGAGGTATCACTAACCCAAGGCCCATTACGCCCTATCCGAATTAGGCCCAGTAGCGTCATCTGGGCCATCCAATATGATTCCAACCCATTTTCACTTCTGGCCCATGATGTCTTTCGGCCCATATGAGGCCCTATGTAACTCTTGGCCTATTAACGGCCCGTGGTGAAACTGGCCCGTAATGAACAATGTATCACTTTACACCCATTAATGGCCCGTGGTGAAACTGGCCCGTAATGAATAGTGTATCACTTTATACCCATTAACGGCCCATTATTCCGTTGGGCCATTTCCAGCCCATGTTATCTTTCGGCCTTCTCAGAGCCCATTTATTCTTGGGCTCATTTCCAGCATTATTTACTTATGGCCCGTTACTGTCATTTTCTGCTTGTGGGCCAAATTCAGCCCATGGTTATAGTCGGCCCGTTTGGGTTCCATTAATACGTTGGGCCGTTTTCATAGCGTCATCAAATACGGCCTATTAATGATGGCCCGTTATGGTCGGCCCATGAACGGACGATTCCAACTCTAGCCCGTTTACGGCCATAATGCGGCCTGTTATTGGCCCATGTTTGGCCAATCGATCTTACGGCCTGTATAAGGCACATTGATGATACGGCCCATAGAAGGCCCATTGTTTCTACGGCCCGTAGAAAGCCTACTATTTCTACGGCCCATAGAAGGCCCACTGTTTCTACGGCTCGTAGGAGGCCCAGTGTCACGACAGTAAATATTAGCCCATGGTTATTGTGGCCTAGTTTTAAAAAATAGGTTATTGCAGCCACTAGCAAACCGCGGAAAAAGAACTGCACTGACTACAAGCAAACAAATAAACAAGACAACAAGGAAATAAATAAGCAAGCAACTTATGCTAGGCTATCACGGCTATTACACATATTACATCCACTAGGCATCAAAGTTCGCCACACCAGTGCAAATATAGGGAACAAAGCAGCATATAAACGCCGCACCAAAACAAGTATAGAACTGAAACCACTTTAGAAGAGTTCAAGAAATAATATCCTGGGTACCCATAATGCTGGCAAGATGCTTAGCAAGCTTATCAACTTTCTCTTGTTTGGCGCTTAAATCCTCCAGCGCTTTCTATTGCACAAGAAAGTACGCATCTGAATTCTGCAGGGACTTCCTCAATCCTTCGGCTTCTTGCCGCAGCATAGCTGACTGATGCCTTTCAGCTTGTAGCTAAGACTGAAGAAGCCGAAGTGATTCAGGCAGCGAGTTCGAAGAGCTTGTGCCAGCGGTACTGGCGAGTAACTCGAACACTACATCAACGCATGACTGTGGGGTTTTCTCACTGTCTACAAGATCGTTTTTATCACCTTTCTTGGAGACCAACAGGGTTGTCTCACTATCTTGAGCCTTATCTGCATTACTTTCTCTACCATTGCATAGTGGGGTGCTCTTCTCCAATATTCTGTTTGCATACTACAAGAGAAACAAGCAGACACATCAAAGGTTTAGCTTGTAGTATACGAAACTCATTTTGGTAAACCGGTTCAGTAGTAAGGTGGACAGGATAACAGCATGAAACAAACATATATCTGTGTACTATGGTCATTGTATTGTCCATATCATTCTAATTTATGTTACCTAATCAAGATAGAGACACACTTCAACTCATATATTTTTAAGACACAGCAGCATAGACAGAATATAAGTGTGAGAAACTACACAACATTGGCAGCACTTGTAATGTGCATCACATGAGAACATAACTGTTTATACAACTTAAACTAAAATCAACATAGAGCAAGAAGTTAGAACAGCAATCCAGTTAAAGAAATAGGTTTAAACATACCTGTTGCGCCATTGGAGTTTCAATTGGATCCTTCAAATTTGAAAGTAGTTGGTATGAGTAAATACAGTGATGTGACAGCAAAGGAGTATGGACCATAGCTACGGAATCTGACCTGAGAAAAATTGCTCTTCTGCTTTAAATGTGGAGTTTGGGTTAGCTTTGGTGGTCTTCGTGCTTTGGGCACTACAGTAGCTTTACAAACTGCTCGTGTGGGGGTACTCTGTGGGGGACATGGTGCTTTGTCAACTATAAGTGGGTTACTATTCGCTAGGGTTGCAGTTAGATGGTTGTAGCTGGTTCTCTGCCCAACGGTGTAAGTGTGCAATCTAGAAGAGTCTCGATTATGTGTGGTGGGGCTAGTTTGTGGGCCAGTACAACCATGGTTCTATCTGCATCGATGGGTAGCACTGTCTTTTGCGAACAATGGGTTTTTTCTCCCTTAGATACGGCCATTACCCCCTCCAATTCAAATGGATGATAAACAAGAAAAGAAATTGAATGTACAGACATTGTATGATAGACAGATGTGATAATTCACATATATGTTGTCTAACGAAACAGGACAGCATGACACAATTTCACATATATGATGCCTAACTAAACAGGATGGCATGACACAGTTTCAGATATATGATGGATAACTTAACAGGATATAATGGCATAATTCAACAAATGATGAGTATCTAAACAGGATGACATGACAAGACTATATGATGTCTTTCTAAAATAGGTTGGGATGAAATAATTCACATACATGTTGTCTAAGTATACAAGATGGCATGATATAATTGACATAATTGATTCATATACTAAGCAGCTAGCACTCGCATGTATGATCTCTAAACTAAGCAGATAGAATTCAATATTGTGCATATGATGTCTAAACTAAGCAATGCAAGACACCATATGCATCATATGAGAAATATAACATTGCAACTTAGAGCATACACCTCAGGTGGGATATAGGACTGGTCATCTGTCTTTGAATCCTCCTATGAGGAGCTCCATGTAACCATCGAGATATATGCTTCAACGGGTACCATTGCCTGCTCTGAAGACCTAGTTTTCACTCCAGATTTTTCCATAACCGGCTCAAAAGGCTGATACACATGAAGAGTAGTTCAATATACACAGATTGTCGACAAATGGAATACGTAATGAAAAAAATATGGCATGAGATAATTCACATATATGATGCCTGGCTCCATGGCGGTGCATAATTCACATATATGATAACTGGCTGAAAAACATGGCATTGCATAATTCACATATCTGATATAGAAAGCAAATAGGAGGCGTTCACATAAAGCATGTCTAATCTAAGCAGATGGCATGGCAATGCAAGACACCATATGCATGATATGAGCAATATAACCCAGCCAAGTT
>NC_057795.1:460094666-460124174 GCF_018294505.1 Triticum aestivum
ATCTCTCTCTGAATCCTCCTCTGAGGAGCTATCTGTAACCAGCAAGAAATCTGCATCGACAGGTAGCACTGACTGCTCAAAAGACCTTGTTTTCACTCCAGATTTTCCCATGACCGACTCAAATGGCTGATGCACAGGAAGAGTAGATGAATGTATAAACATTGTTGACAAATGGAATACATTATGGAAAAAAATATGGCACGATACAATTCACATATACGATGACTGGCTAAACAGGATGGCATTGCATGATTCACGTATTGTCGGAGTAATGGGCCACGGGTAGGCTAACCCGAGCCCCAGGACATTTCAAGACATCGGGGAAGGTCGCGCCCCTCAGGCCGAGTCCCAGGAGCGACTTCAAAATATGCCGAGTCCCAGACGGCGACTCCCAGATAAGCCGACTCCAAGCTGGCGACTTCCAGAGAGGCCGACTATGGAGAGTCCGCCCAAGGCTCCTCCCTTATCCCGAAGTACGACGCGGGGTACGGTCACGGCATGGCCGTTTCCCCCCTACTTACGAAGGGCCGGCATGGCTACAGTGAGCCGTATCGCTAGAAGATCTCCGGCGAGATGCGGCACTGTTGCCATGCCTGCCCTGATCTCAGCCACAGTGTGCAGTACACTGTGCCCACGACGCCGGCCTGTACGACCTGAAGGCGGCGGGGCCACCTGTCAGTGGGTGGGCCGAAGGCGGCCTAGGCAACCCGAAGACAGACCTATGGGAGTCGGCCTCCCTGGAGTCGGCCGCCTCCTCCCGGGCCCCACGAGCCATTAATCAGATAAGATGGGGAATGGCGACAGTGATCGCCCGATAGACGGCGGCACTGTTGCCACGACCCGATGACCGAGCCTGCGTTATCAGGAGCGCCGCTACAGTATCAAGCCTGTCCACGGGACCCGCCAGTCGGTGGGCCCCAGAAGCCGGCGGGAAGGACGGCGGCCTGAGAGACAGACGGCTGGGACCCGCGCCCAGCCGGATTACTATTGTACCCCCAAGGTAGGCCTATATAAACCCCCCGGGGCACCCATGCAAAGGGTTCGGACCTAGAGAGAAAGATAGACCAGATAGCCCAGGGAGGAAAGAGCTAGCCTTGCCCTCTCCTACCTCCCGAAATAGCTCCAGGAGCACCATTGTGGTCACTTTGCTTTAGTGATCATGCGGAGACCCCGCAGAGCAGCAGTAGGGGTGTTATCTCCTAGGAGAGCCCGGAAGCTGGGTAAGTTCCGCCGGCGTGCATGTCTTCCCCTCATCCCGCTTCCAGGCACCGGCGACGTTCTACTTGCTCCCACCATGATAAGCCATCCTTTGGCATATGTCGTATCCAACCCCCGACATTTGGCGCCCACCATGGGGCGAGGTGCACCGTCGTCCGGAGATCTGCTCTGGACGGGAACCTTGTTCCTCCCCGGCGAGCACAGCCAGCCCGGCACGCCGGGCGGCGTCTGTGCCGACGCGCTAAGCGGCGCTGAGATCGCCTGTGCAGCCGGCTGCCTCGCCGATCTTGTCGGCGAGGTTTGCCTCTCCGACGAGCCTGCGCCCGACGCAGGCACGAGTGGCCCCGAGAGCCTCCTCGCGGGCCTCCTCGACCAACTCCACGTCGCCGGCGAGCCTGCGGTGGACCTGGACTCCATAGGATCCACCGACCCGAAGTAGCCAAGCACTTGACCCAGCGATAGTCTGCAGAGCGGCTGCTCGACTGACAAGGCAGCGACTAAAGGAAGGCGGCAAAAGGAAAAGCCTAAAGAGCAGTAAGCAAGGAAAGACGGAAAGCAGATTAATATTTACATAGGCCCTTGGCCGAATCTTCGAATAGAAGTTCAAGATACACCCCGCGGGTGGAATTGTTCGAATCTAACAAAGTTTTCAAAAGATTACTAAGACAGATAAATAGAGGCGAAAAAGGCAGCCTAGGACGCGGCATCTGGGATTGGAGGATCGGAGGAGACGGCGGTGTCAGGCGCCGGGGCAGTCGGCTGGGCGGTCTCGGTTTGATCGCCTCCGGCGGCAGTCATTTTCTCTTGACGCGGCTCGTTGCTGGAGGCGCGGTCGAGCTGAGGCTGGCCGCCTGCTCCGTCTTCTGGCACCTCCGCCTCGCCTTCGGCCCCCGCCTCGTCCTCCTCCTCAGTGCTGGAGTCGATCACCTCCGCCGAGTCCTCGCCATACTCTGGGTTCATCCCGAACCACTCTGCCGGCACTTCCTCGCCGCCTTCAGCCTGCTCGGGCACGAAGACGCTAGTGTCCGTGTACTCGGCGAAGGCCGCCGCACGCTCGATAAGGCGCCCTCCATGGCCTCCAGCTCGGCATGGGCTTCTAACCGGAACGTGGCCAGACGGTCCAGGTCCAGCCCTGGATACCACGCCTTGACGAACTCCAAGGCCCGTCGCGCTCCGGCCCGGGCCGAGGAGCCCTTCCAGGTCTCAAGACGGCCGGTAGCGACTTCCAGCCAGTCGGCGGTTCGACTGGCGGTGCACAGAGCCGGCATATCCGGCCACAAAGCGGCAACCGCCTGGGCGCCGGCGCGCTGAAGCCGGCGCATCTGCCGGTGGGCCGGACGAAGACGGGCTTCAATGCTCAGGAGCTGTTCATCAACGATTCGGGGGGCATTGGCGGCGATCTCCTCACCACTCGCCCTTCGCGCCTCACGAGCAGCCTCGATGGCCAGAGGGACCACTTGCGAGTGACCAGGGAAAAAGTCTGCCAAGACAAAAAGGAAGAAAGCCGAAAAATCAGAAGTCGGCCTGGCACATAGTCGGAAGCCCGAAGAAACGAAAGAAACGTACCATCCACAATATCCTCGATCTCGTGGAAGCCGGAGGTCAGCATCGCCTCCCTGTCAGTCCAGGAGGAGCGCTCGCTCTCGAACTCAGCCAGGAGAGCGGCTTCCTTCTTCTCGGCCTGGTCCTGCGCCTTCTTGAGCATCTCCTTCTGCTCGGCCAGCTGCGCCGCCAGTAGGTCGCGCTCTGTGGCGAGCCTGCCACACTCCTCCTCCTTGGCGAGACGGGCGGTATTGGCCTCGCCCAGCTGCTCCTGAAGAGCGGCATTGGCTCCTGAAAAACGAAAGAGGAAACAAAAGAGTCGTCAGCAAAGAAGATCGCCGGGAAGATCTGGCCCGACTGCTCAACAGTCGGCCCGAATCTCGGGGACTACAGCCCGCGGGTGCGCCAGCGTGCCCCCGTGAAGAAGAAGAACTCACTCTAGCTTTCCGATAAGTCGGCAGCCCGCTTGCTCAACTCCTCAACATTGCGGTTGAAGGCAGTGGCGCGGAGTTTGTGATACTCCTGCAATAAGTCATTGAAGACAAAGTTAGTGTTTGGAACTCGCTAGAGGGAGTTCCGAACCGCCTGCTCAGCAGCCGGCCCGGAACTCGGGGACTACACCCAGTGGGTGCGCTGGCGCGCCCCCACAGAGAAAAACAAGAATCAAGAAGGAAAAGAAACTTACTCGGATGGCCATTCGCGCGGCCAGGTGCGCTCTGGTGCAGGTTTGAAGGGTGTCGCCTTCGGCCCGCAACTTCGCCTGGACTTCCAGGAGCAATTGATTTAGCGGCCCAGTGCCGCCTCCACGCACCCACCCGGTGGGCGCGGCGCTTGTGGCCTCGGTGTCTAGAGTTGCCGAGCTGGCGGCGCCGATCTCCCGAGGTCGCGCCGCCGAGGTCGCCCTCTCAAGACGGTGACGCACCGGCGAGGCAACTTGGAGAAGCAGCCGCGCTTCGGCCTCGTCCATGGCCGACGGCTCCGACGGATCCACCGGCTGTTTGCCGTGTGGTCTCCCAGACGGCGGTGGAGGCGGCGGCGGCATGAGAGCGTCCGACATGGAGGCCTCGCCGCTCTCCTTCTCTGTGACGGGGTTCTCGGTGCCGGCTCCCTCGGTCTGCCCTGTGAACTCCGGAGGCGGCGGTGCAGACGATAGTGGGGGGACGAGCATCGCCGATCGGTGACGCGTGGCCTCCTCAGCGCGCCGTCTCGCTGCAAGGGCGGCTTCGGCATCATCCAGCTTTTTCTGGGCGGAGGCGGCCGCCCTGTCGACCTCCGCCTTCTCCAAACGGTCGGCCTCCTCCTCCTCGCGCTTCTCTCGCGCATTCCGCTCCGTCGCCTCCCGGAGGTCGGCGGCAGGGTCGGGCCGCTGAGTATTGGCGGATGTCTCTGCTGACCCCATGACGGAGGGGACGGCGACTCTCTCAAGGGAAAGAGGGGCCCTGAAGAAGAATGGAGGGAGTATATAAACGAAGACTCAGACAAGATTCAACAAAGAAAATAAAAGAGCGTGAAGACTTACGCGGATACTAGCGGCGGCCTTCTCACTTCCCTTCGGAGGCGGTTGGCCTTCGCGGCCGCCTCCTCTCGTCTGGTCGCGGCGGCCGCCCCCTTGAACTTCTTCAATTTGCCGCCGGGCGCACTCGGCACGGCGTGACGCCTCTTCGCGCCGCCTTGGCCAGCGGAGGAGCCGGCACCCGACGGGCCGATCCTCAGCTGGTGGCACGGAGCGACTTCGCCTTCGGCGTCGTCATCAGGCCAGTCGGCGAAGGTGGCCGAGGGCCTGAAGTCGCCTTCTGCTCCTCCTCCCCCGCCTTCGGCATCGGCTTCCATCGCCGCCGCCCCCAAGTCGGGGTCGTCGACGTCGCTCTCCGCAGTCGGGAACATACTCGCGGGGCTGTCTCGTGGCGCCGGCGGCAGGCTGCATAAGAGGATTCTAGCTCATAAGAAACCAACGAGAGTCAGAAGCCGGAGTCGGCTGCGAAAAAAGACAAAACAATAGGAAGACGCGACTTACCACCGGTGGAGGGTTGTCGCGCGAGTACGGCTCCTTGCCGAATTGCCAGTCCTCCTCGTACTCGCAGTGCATGATGTAATTCACCATATTTGCCACCTCCTTGCGGGGCATCTCCTTGGTGCTCATCCGACTTGGGTCTCAGAGGCCGCTCATCTGACAGATCAGGTGAGGCCGGCCTTGGAGCGGGAGAACTCGGCGCACCACGAAGGCGGCCAGCAAGTCGGCCCCGACGAGTCCCTCCGACTGCGTCAAGACTCGGAGTCGTGCTACAGTGGCGGCTCCGGCGGGAGTCAGCGTCTTGACTCGGTGGGACCAGCTGGGAAGCCGCCCAGTCAGGGGACCGGTGTTGTACGGCGGCAAGTTGATCCAGTCGCCGTCGGAGGCGAGGTTCTTCACGTAGAAGTACGAGCGCTGCCACATCTTCACCGACTTGATCAGCGTGATGGGAGGAAAGGGGTTGTCGGCCGTCGAGCGCCGCATCGCGATGAAGGCGCCGCACTGGGCCGGCACGCCGGCGATGTGCATGCCGAGCTTAGAAGAGAAGAATTCTCCCCACAGCTTGATGGTGGGGATAACACCGAGGAAACCTTCGCACAGAGTGGAGAAGGCGGAGAGCAGCACTACCGTGTTCGTGTGAGGTGGTGCGGCTCAAGGATGTGGAATTCCAAGAACGAGCGGAAGAAGCCGCTCGCCGGCAGCCCCAGGCCGCGCATGAGGTGCGAGCGGAATATGACCCGCTCGCCCGATTCCTGCGCCGGCCGGATTTCCTCCTCCGGCGCGGTGCGGGCGCGTACGAGGTCTGCGCTGGGGAGGCGGCATGTCCGGCAGAGGAACTCGATGTGTTCTTCTTCTACCTCCAAACCGTCCCATACGCCGGAGCGTACGGCGGGGGCCACGGTGAAGGAAGAGCTCATCGCCGCGGTATGGTGTGCTCTAGCTCAACGGCGGAGGCGAGAGAGAGAGAAGGCAAGATTAGGTGGGGGAACAAGGAAGAAGGGCGCGCGAGCTGTGCCGCTCCGCTTCCCCCCGCCTACTTATAGCCCTGTGGGCTGAGAAGCCGAGGGGGTGGGCGTGGGATTAACTGCGCATGATGCCCCATGCCGCCCCACGATTTACCCACGAAGTTACTGCGCGCAGTAACGACGTGGGAAAACCAACCATCCTCGGCCGCAACGGATCCGTTCGTATGCCGAGGCGCGGTAGTGGCGGGCCCTGCCTGACGGCCCGTCCCGTCCTGCGCGTGGGCAGGCAGACTGTTCTCCCCACGTGGTGCCGCGCGATAGGGCCGCCCTGATGGCTGCGGGGAAGCGTATCAGGCACGCCGCCTGGCTTCCCGCCCCGACTTTCGAACTGAGGCTCTTCACTAAAGCTCTGACTTTCGACAGTCGGCCTAAGGGATGACGGCAGCCGAGCCCCAGAGTCTGCACTTTTAAAGATTGAAGCTGTTGAAGCCCCACAATGCAGCGACCGCAGGGCTTCGCCAGCTTCGGGGACTACTTTCGGAGTAATGGGCCACGGATAGGCTAACCCGAGCCCCAGGACATTTCAAGACATCGGAGCAGGCCGCGCCCCTCAGGCCGAGTCCGAGGAGCGACTCCAAAATATGCCGAGTCCCAGACGGCGACTCCCAGATAAGCCGACTCCAAGCTGGCGACTTCCAGAGAGGCCGACTATGGAGAGTTGGCCCAAGACTCCTCCCTTATCCCGAAGTACAACACGGGGTACGGTCACGGCATGGCCGTTTCCCCCCCTGCTTACGAAGGGCCGGCATGGCTACAGTGAGCCGTATCGCTGGAAGATCTCCGGCGAGATGCGGCACTGTTGCCATGCCTGCCCTGATCTCAGCCATAGTGCGCAGTACACTGTGCCCACGACGCCGGCCTGTACGACTCGAAGGCGGCAGGGCCGCCTGTCAGTGGGTGGGCCGAAGGCGGCCTGGGCAACCCGAAGACGGACCTGTGGGAGTTGGCCTCCCTGGAGTCGGCCGCCTCCTCCCGGGCCCCACGAGCCATTAATAAAATAAGATGGGGAATGGCGACAGTGATCGCCCGATAGACGGCGGCACTGTTGCCACGACCCGATGACCGAGCCTGCGTCATCCGGAGCGCCGCTACAGTATCAAGCCTGTCCACGGGACCCGCCAGTCGGCGGGCCCTAGAAGCCGGCGGGAAGGACGGCGGCCTGAGAGACAGACGGCTGGGACCCGCGCCCAGCCGGATTACTATTGTACCCCCGGGGGGTAGGCCTATATAAACCCCCCGGGGCACCCATGCAAAGGGTTCGGACCTAGAGAGAGAGATAGACCAGATAGCCCAGGGAGGAAAGAGCTAGCCTTGCCCTCTCCTACCTCCCGAAACAGCTCCAGGAGTACCATTGTGGTCACTTTGCTTTAGTGATCATGCGGAGACCCTGCAGAGCAGCAGTAGGGGTGTTATCTCCTAGGAGAGCCCTGAAGCTGGGTAAGTTCTGCCGGCGTGCATGTCTTCGCCTCATCCCGCTTCCAGGCACCGGCGATATTCTACTCGCTCCCACCATGATAAGCCATCCTTTGGCATATGTCGTATCCAACCCCCGACACGTATATGATGCTTGGCTAAAGAAGATGGCATTGCATGATTCACGTATATCATGCCTGGATAAAGAATATGGCATTACATAATTCCCTCCGTTCCTAAGTATTTATCTTTTTAGAGATTTCAAATGGACTACCACATACAGATGTATATAGACATATTTTAGAGTGTAGATTCACTCATTTTGTTCCGTATGTAGTCACTTGTTCAAATCTCTAAAAAGAAAAATATTTAGGAATGGTGGGAGTATGATATAGAAACCAAACATGCGGCATTCACACAAAGCAAATCTAAACTAAGCTGATGACATATAAGATGTATAATGTAAGCAATGCAAGGCGCCATATGCATGATATGACCAACATCAACATGCCAGGTTAGAGCAAACACCTCAGGTGGTAAACAGGCGTGGTCGGCTCCTTCTGAATCTCCATATGAACAGTTATCTTCCTCTGGAATACAATCTAGAAATGCAGGAGGGGGGGCACTTTGCCCATCATGGAGTGGCGTCTGCATGACATTATATTCGCACGCAATAGTCTTCTCTTTTTTCTCCACATGTTCAGTACGATTGTGTACAATATCTGACATCCATAATAAAAAAATAGTTAGATTTTGTAAGGCCTAAGGGGTGCATGCAAAAATCAAGACTGATGGTAGCAAACGAGTGGATGGATCCAAAACTAATGATAGGAGGTAGAGTATAGCTTCAGTTTGAAAAGATGGACAATGGATCACCTATTGTTTGTTGCCCACCCAACATGAACCACATAGAAGACCCCAGATGAACCAGATAGTAGACAGATACTATTCATTACTGGCTTGATATGAAACCCATGGGCAATTCAAAACTCAAGATTGAACGATAAAGTAGAAGGTAATAATAACCGATGTATAACATAAGAAAACACGAAATACTGCGACCTCTCTTCCGGAACTGTGTAGTCCTCAGGTTCATCTGCTCAGTCGATGATGGTAATGCAGTTGGTGTGGCTGCCGGAAACGGGGAAGATGATCTGAGGTGGTGAAAGAAAGTCTGCAGGGGGATCTCTGCTACAGTGAACGCTTCTGTCGGTGGTGCACCTCAGGTGGGGTGCATGGCGGCACGGCAGGAGCAAGACATAACACACAGAGTTTTCGTTGACGCCTATCTAAAAATGAAGTAAGTCTATAAGGGCTCCTTACAATTGGAGGATTCTATAAACGCAGGTACAGGAAAAACAAAGGAATAGGATAGGAATGCACATGCAAAACAGAGCATTTGGAAACATAGGATTTCAGTCAACCTGGGTGTTTGGCTCACATGAATTGGAAGAACAGAGGAATGGAGAAACAAAGTGATGCGACGAGTGTACAACCTCTTTGGCATAGCCTTGTGGACCTCAGCATCATTGGGTTGGACATCGAGGATGGTGATGATGCTGGTGTGACTATCGGAGGCAGGGAAGAAGATCCGAGGCCTCTGGAAACGGCACCGAGGGAACTGCTCCACTGTGATGGACGGTTCCGTTGTTGGAGCAGCTCCGCTAAGGTGTACGGCGACGAGGCTGAAGCATGACAAGATAGACAACGTTAATCTGAAGTGGGACCCTAATATCATCTGTAATAGATGATGTAAAATACATCACCAAAAAGTGCTAGATGTAAAACGCATCAGCCGCGCCACGGCCGCTCCGACAGATGCTATAAGTATTGTTCACCCTAAACTTAACTGAAGAAAATGAACTTCACAGTTGAAACCGAATTTTACTGTCGAAACTGATTGAACTACTAATAGAGCATTGCAACAGATGTTTAGGGCGTTCGAGCAATAGTAGCAGAGAAGCAGTGATATAAATCAGTAGACGCTCGAGCAGGGAACGCACTAGCAGAAAGCAAGTCGTGCAGTAGCACCGCGAGCGAGTGCTAAAGCAGCAACTCCTGTAGCTGCCAGAGGTCGTGCAGCAGTAGCAGCAGCAGCGCAAGCGAGAGCAAGAGAAGAGCAGCAGCACGAACGAAAGCAGGAGTAGTGCAGCAGCGCGACCGAGAGCAAGAACAGAGCCGAAGTGCGAGCGGGAGCCGGAGCAGCTGCAGCTAGTGCCGTTGTGGAAGTCGTCGCCGAGGAAGCAACGACATGGGGGAGAGACGCCATGGATGATGTGGCCGGCGACGGCGCTGTCGATGGAGACACGCCATGTCTGCTCGGTATTGAGCACCGGCAGCCCCGTGAGATCGAATAAAAGATAAAATGCAGCGGTGAGTGCAGAACCTCCTTGGTGGTACCGAGTTGGCCTCGTCTTCATCGGAGGAATTGGTGAGGGTGTTGCGGTTCCGGTGGGGCGGGTCAATACAATGCTGTGGGGATTGAGGTGGTGCGATAAACGAGGCAAACGTCGGGGCAGCTCCTTGAAGGTGGAGGACGGGGCGGCTGATCCGGCGGGACGACGAGATCGACAACGGATCCTCATCCGGTGCGGTGGATGAGGGACGGCGAGCTGTTGCGGTGGACGAGTAGTCGGGGAAGAGTCTCCGGCTGGGTGGCGGTCGGGAGGCCGACGGAAGAGCGTGGGGTTTCGCAGGTTTTGGTGGCCTCGGTGTACGAATGGGGGGCAAAGGGGGAAGGGGAGCCAAGCTTAGGGACGCGCTTGTCAGATATGTAGGGTAAGTTACCAGCGTGCCCCCACCGGTTTTGACACCGCGACCTCGAGCTTCATTTCCGGCTGAGGGGTAGAAGGGGGAATTCACGTGTGTGGGCTGCGGGAGCAATTTCGGATGAGGAGGGAGTTCTCGCGCACGTCCAAATTTCGGGATAACAAGGCGCAACGCGAGTTGAAGAAGCGGGAGTTTCAAAGCAGGTGAGACAAAATATACTCGAGATTGAAAATTTCGGGATAACGAGCTGCAGATTCCTTGTTTGGCAGAACAAACTTAACGTGTAAAAAAACAATTCATACAAGACACAATAGAGTCATGTCCCCTTTTACTATATTGCTATAGATGCCATTGAAAAAACTACAAGAAAAATGTAAAAAAAATCGGGAGAACAAGATTACCCTGCACAGTACCAAATCAATTCGCACCAAAGAAAGAGTAATGTCCCTTTTTATATGATTATAGATGCCATGATCTCGAATTTCAATTTTTGAATCCACGTTATGTTGAATTCGAATATATCGTTAGGTGACCTTGCGGTTTATAATTGATGTAGTCGTACATTTTGATCTTCCATCATATATGAACATTTTACTCCACCATGTGAACATATATATTGTCGTCTACCATATGGACTAAATTTGAATCAATTTTCCTTATTTGAATATGATTGTTGTCAAGTTATACAATAATTTAAATATTATACTGATAACAAAAAACATGCATATAGCAGTAATCATATTTCACTATGAACTACATGTACCATATGCTCTCCAATTCAAATATTTGTATCCATTTTATGTTGAATTCAAATCATAGTACATTATTGGTCTAGGTAGCGAGATGTTCGGGATAATCTAAACCCTGTTTTCATACGTATATTTTTTGGCTGAATTGGGACTAGTTTTGGTATAAGCCTCTTGCAAAACCGAAGATTCTCTCAACAAGCCTCGTGGTTCCGAGAGGGATCATGTCACCTTTGTGTGCGAAATGATATACGCTGCCTCCCCCCTGATTTTATTTACAGAGGCAACATAAAACTATATGAGTGCCCTGTTAAATTTCGGAATTATTTCAGGTTTATTTGGCCTTTTATACATTAATTGAGTTTCTGGACTTTTAATGTGCATAATCTAAATATGAATTGCATGCACATCCTCCAGTGCACCAAAGTGGGTTGAAAAATCACATGTGTGTCCTTGGTTGAATTTCTAGGTCCCATGGAAGAAATGAGAATGAAATTCAAACATCTGGGCGTCATGACTCGCCCGAGAACATCGAGAAACTTAGATTTTAAATTCATGTAAATCCAAAACTCGCCTGGAAATCATGAAACTTGGCATGGTGTCATGTCATGGCACTAACATGTTGTGGTAAAAAATTGGGCCGATTTGGAAGCTCGTGGTTCTAAGAGGGAACGTGCCACCTTTGAGTGTGAAACGATATACGCTGCCCCCCTTGAGTTTCTTAACAAAGGCAACATAGAACTACATTAGTGCCCTGTTAAATTTTGGAATTATTCCGGGTTCGTTTGTCGTTTTCTATACATTAATTGAGTTTCTGGTCATTTAATGTGCATAAGTCAAATTTGAACTACAAGCACATGCTCTCGTGCACCAAAGTTGGTTGAAAAATCACATTTGTGTCCTCGGGTGAATTTCTAGGTCCCATGCAAGAAATGAGAATAAAATTAAAACATCTGGGCATCGTGGCTCGGCCGAGAACATTGAGAAACTTGGTTTTAAAATTCTTGTAAATCCAAAACACGTCTGAAAATCATGAAACTTGGCATGGATGTCATGTCATGGTACTACCATGTTGTGGTAAAAAAATTGGCCGAATAGGAACAGATTTTGGTATAAGCTTCTTGCAAACCGAAGCTTCTCTCAAGAAGGCTCGTGGTTCTGAGAGGGAACATGTCACCTTTGAGTGCGAAACGATATACGTTGTCCCCCTTGAGTTTATTTACAAAGGCAACATAGAACTACATGAGTGCCCTGTTAAATTTTGGAATTATTCCGGCTTCGTTTGGCCTTATTTACACATTAATTGAGTTTTTGGTCATTTAATGTGCATAATTCAAGTTTGAACTACAAGCACATGCTCCCGTGCACCAAAGTTGGTTGAAAAATCACATTTGTGTCCTCGGGTGAATTTCTACTCCCTCCTTCCATATATATAGGTCCTAATGCGTTTTTCGAGGCTAACTTTGACCAAACGTTATAGCAATAATATATGACATGCAACTTACACAAAGCATACCTTCAAATTTGTATGTCAAAGGAGCTTCCAATAATATAATTTTCATAGTATACATCTCATGTGCTATTAATCTTGTCAATAGTCAAAGGCTGTCTTGAAAAACACATTAGGCCCTATATAGATGGAAGGAGAGAGTAGGTCCCATGCAAAAAATGAGAATAAAATTCAAACATCTGGGCATCGTGGCTCGGTCGAGAACATTGAGAAACTTGGTTTTAAATTCGTGAAACTTGGCATGGTGTCATGTCCTGGTAGTACCATGCCGTGGTAAAAAAATTGGCCGAATAGGAACAAATTTTGGTATAAGCTTCTTGCAAGTCGGAGCTTCTCTCAAGAAGGCTCGTGGTTCTGGGAGGGAACGTGTCACCTTTGTGTGCATAATTCAAATTTGAAATACAAGCACATGTTATAGTGCACCAAAGTTGGTTGAAAAATCGCATGTGTGTCCTCGGGTAAATTTCTAGGTTCCATGCAAGAAATGGGAATGAAATTCAAAATTCTAGGCGTCGTGGCTGGGTTGGAAACATTGATAAACTTAGTTTTTTAATTCCTGTAAATCCAAAACACGCATGAAAATAATGAAACTTGGCTTGGTGCCATGACATGGCACCAACATCCTGTGGTAAATTTGCAATCCGATTTGCAAAGGCGCACACATTAACAATCAACAAAGTCATTTTGGAACAAGTGTTGTCACGTTACAATCGGAAACACAAGTATTGTTGAAACTATGGGCGTTCTACTTACTAGTACCATTTACGTGCTGCCATGCGTCCCCATTTTTTATTAGCTAGGAGGCGCCATGCAGGGTAGCTATTTGAGTACGAGAGGCGTGCGGTCAGACCCATGCGCATGCTTATCGGCAGGAGAGCCCTTTGACCTCCATCTGTCGTCCACCTCTCTCCCAAGGTCTCCATTAATGGCGCCCGAGCCTCTGTTTAATGGTGTGGCTATGTCTCACTCGACTGAGATTTAAGAGAGAAAAAAGAAAATATGAAAGCACGGATCTTGATGTAAGATCCGACGGACCTATATAGCATGTACTGCGACTTATAGCAACACTGGTGAATATATAAGGACAATTAATTTTTGTTTTTTGATCAAAGAAGGGCTTGCCCCTTCCGATTTTCATTACTGAAAACCACCACAATTCACAGGAAGTTCAGCACAACTCCAGCCTAACACGAAGGACTAAAAGCTACCAGATTGAAATCGCAACATCCCAAGAGGCCAACAAAGGCTAAACATCCGCGCTAGAACCCAACATTTCACAACCGACGACACAATCCACATCCTAAACCAATTTTTACATCAAAAGAAACCAGGAAACTAAAGGAAGCCCAACAGCAACTAGAAGAACAACAACGCCAGGGTCGCCACAGCAAGAGTTTTCTTCATTCCAGCCTTGCAACATTGATCTTCCACAAAAAGATAAGGACGATCAATTGTATTACATAATTAGAAACATAATTAAAAAAGCCACATGCGGCTATGCCCGAAATACACAAGGGCAAAAGAAGAAGGAAGACAAGGACCTGGCTCGCTGAGCTCTACTTTCTTGATGCGTTGCTGCAGGCCACGGGAACTAGTCTCCGTGGCGAGCGGCGATGAGCTCTTTCGTGTCCTCAAGATGCTGCTTGAGAACATCCACGGATTCCTCCACCAGCCTTTGGCGCTCGTTGCGGAGCATGTCATTCTCGTCCATAAGTTTCTTGACAATGACGTCGGTCCTCTTCAACAAGGCACTGGTCTCCTCCTGCTGGTCTACACTTCGGACGATCTTCTCCCTCAGTAGGTCGCGCTTGGCCCGGAGCCTCTCATTGCCCTCCCTTAGTTGCCGGATGATGCCGATAGCCTGTTCAAATGAGGCTTTCATGTCATCCTGCAACCTCGCCTAGCCGGAGATCTAATCCATCTGGCTATGGACGATCGCATGCATCCGCCTGTAACAGTCGTCGCCTGCCCGCGAGAAATTTTCCCAGGCCGCCGAGGCGTGGCGGGACATCTCTGCTGCATTCGTGGCACGGCGGGACATCTCTGCTGCTTCCGCGGCGCGGCCGGACTAGTATGCTGCATCAACGGCGCGGCGGGACCTCCGTACTGCTTCAGCGGCGCAGCGGGACCTCTGTGTTGCTACTTCCACGTGGTGGGACATGTCGGCTGCTCTCGCAGCGAGGCGGGACATCTCTCGTGCTTCCGCTTCCATGCACGCCTCTCCCTGGTGGCAATCTCTCGACCCAGAACTCACGCTGGCCATGGCAAACGCAAGGGAATGATGCTGAATGACTTGTTTAATTTTGTGGATGAGGAGTTGAGGAGGAATGTGCAGTCATCTTGGCATACTAGTATTCATAACCGAGTACTAATACGCTCCTAAGTGGGAAACCGTTTAGGTTGTGATTGGTGTGAACAGGTTTGCAATTCAATATAGCATGGAGTAATTTGGAATGTGACGAGATGCAAGCTCAAAAATTATTGATGGTTCTAGTTTCGAAGTGCGGCACTATTCCCGAATAGCGTTACGTGGGCACGTGTTCTCGGCCGTGGTGTACTTTTTCTACTGTGTACGTGCAATAACTGGCACCATCGTATACATATCTTACGGTTAATGGGGCACTCGACAGGAATAGCCACGTGGCGGGCTATAGGCTAGTCTTTTTTAGACGCATTAAACCTATCTCTCGGGACTTCTCGCACGCACGATCGTGCCACCCACAAAAACTTGTATTCTGAGTTTAGTACGTTATACAGGAAGAGAAGAGGTGCACGCATGCACTCGTCCTCTCACACACGCCTCTGTTTTTTCTCGAAAAGGAGGATGATGACCCCCGCTTCTGCATCTGGGAGTCACACACGCATCTGTAGCTACGAATTGTAGTGTTCTCAACCATCCGACTAGCTCTATCATGGATGTACCTATATACTAAAACATGTCTAGATATATCTATATTTTGACAAATGGAAGGCATGTATTGTGGAACGGAGGGAGTGCTTGTCATTAAAATGGATAAAAAGGGACGTATCTAAAACTAAAATACGTCTACATACATCTCCTTTTATCTAGTACTTCTTACTCAAAGGAACTTTATATCCAACAGACACAAAATGTCCGTTCGGCTGTTGGAAATTACTGATCTGATGTCGAAGTAATTGCTGCATCGCCACCAAAACCCACCATTTCTTAAGCTAAAGTAGACCGAGGTAATCCCTATATTAGCATATTACTAAGATAAACAAAAGGCACTGTAGAAACATTTAGGACATGAGCTTGTCAATCTGAATGTGGAGGGACACCAGCTTAGCCCCGGCCAGCAGCTTGGGCGGAACTGTGAAGAAGGTCAGCTCCCGCACGTCGACGTCGTTGGGATCCTTGCTGCTTGTCACCTCCATTTCCACCTTGATGGCATCGGTCGTGCCTTTGGGCTCCCCCGGCGGGCCATTCGCCCACAGCTTGGCCACGTAGTGCGGTAGTGGGGACACCCCCGCTCTGATGCAGACCACCGACACGACGATAGGCGCTCCGATGTCGAGCACGCCGCCGACAAAGAAAAACGCACGGCCGTCCTCCTCCGTGAACACCAAGAGCCGTGGCTCCGACAGTGGCACTTGTAGCTGGAGCACCTTGCCGTACTGGATCCTGTGCATGGGCATGGGATGCGCGTTGCTGATGTGGTGGTAGAGCGTCGGTGGCAGGCCTTCGTAGCCGCGGACGGGCACAGGGCATTGGAAGGGCGCGAGCGGACACATGCTCTGGTGATTGGCGAACTTGTGGTAAGTGACGTAGATCCCACAGCCTTCGTACGGGCACTCCACCATCAGCGACGAAATGACGGCGTCCACCGCCGTGTTCTGCATGTCGAAGCCACCACTGCGCTCGCACTTCTGGCACTGCCGCTGGTTCCCGGGGCGCTCGATGCGGTAGTCCGCACAAGCCAGGTGCCCTCCCTTGCACTGCAGAAATCAATCGAACAGCACATCAATCAAGAAACCTGCACCTTGCTCAATCAGCCGAATGGACGAGGTGTATTCGAACCTCATACACTGGAGGCGTCAAGGGGCGGAGGCACAAGTGGCACTGGAGCACGGTGAGGTCCATCGAGACCTTAGTGAGCTCCCTCATCAGTTCCTGTTCTGTCTGCATGATCTCGCCCTCCTCGTGCACAATGCTACGTCTTGAGCTTGCGTTGGTTTTCCTCGAAGACGAGAGGGTGATGCAGCAAAGTGTAGCGTAAGTATTTCCCTCAGTTTTGAGAACCAAGGTATCAATCCAGTAGGAGGCTCCTCAAAAGTCCCACGCACCTACACAAACAAACTGAGAACTCGCAACCAACGCAATAAAGGGGTTGTCAATCCATTCACGGCCACTTGCGAAAGTGAGATCTAATAAAGAAAGTAAGATAAATATATTTTTGGTATTTTATTAGATAGATGCAAAAAGTAAAGATGCAAATAAAGATAGATTGAAAGCAAATATAATAAGAGATAGACCCAAGGGCCATAGGTTTCACTAGAGGCTTCTCTCGAGATAGCATAAGTATTACGGTGGGTGAACAAATTACTGTCGAGCAATTGATAGAAAAGCGCATAGTTATGAGATTATCTAGGCATGATCATGTATATAGGCATCACGTCCATTACAAGTAGACCGACTCCTGCCTGCATCTACTACTATTACTCCACACATCGACCGCTATCCAGCATGCATCTAGAGTATTAAGTTCATAAGAACAGAGTAACGCATTAAGCAAGATGACATGATGTAGAGGGGTAAACTCATGCAATATGATATAAACCACATCTTGTTATCCTCGATGGCAACAATACAATACATGTCTTGCAACCCTTTCTGTCACTGGGTAAGAACACCGCAAGATTGAACCCAAAGCTAAACACTTCTCCCATGGCAAGAAGAACCAATCTAGTAGGCCAAACCAAACTGATAATTCGAAGAGACTAGCAAAGATAACTCAATCATACATGAAAGAATTCAAAGAAGATTCAAATATTATTCATATATAAACTTGATCATAAACCCACAATTCATCGGATCACGACAAACACACCGCAAAAAGAGATTTCATTGAATAGATCTCCACAAGAGAGGGGGAGAACATTGTATTGAGTTCCAAAAAGAGAGAAGAAGCCATCTAGCTAATATCTATGGACCCGTAGGTCTGTGGTAAACTACTCACAACTCATCGGAGGGGCAAGGATGTTGATGTAGAAGCCCTCCATGGTCGATTCCCCCTCCGGCAGAGTGCCGGCGAAGGCTCCAAGATGAGATCTCACGGATACAGAAGATTACAACGGTGGAAATTGTGTTTCGTGGTGCTCCTGGATGTTTTCGGGGTACATAGGTATATATAGGAGGAAGAAATACGTCGGTGGCCGCCCGAGGGGCCCATGAGACAGGGGGCGCGCCCTACAGGGGGGCGGCCCCCTATCTCGTGGGGCCCTTGGGAGCTTCTTGACTTGCACTCCAAGCTCTCCGGATCAGATTTGTTCCAAAAATCACGTTCTCGAAGGTTTCATTCTGTTTGGACTCCGTTTGATATTCCTTTTTCTTCGAAATACTGAAATAGGCAAAAAACAGCAATATGGGTTGGGCCTCCGGTTAGTAGGTTAGTCCCCAAAATGATATAAATGTGTAAAATAAAGCACATAAACATCCAAAAGGGGTAATATATAGCATGGAACAATCAAAAATTATAGATACGTTGGAGACGTATCAAGCATCCCCAAGCTTAATTCCTGCTCGCCCTCGAGTAGGTAAATGATAAAAAAGAATTTTTGATGTGGAATGCTACCTAGCATAATTTATAATGTAATTTTCTTTATTGTGACACGAATGTTCAGATCCAAATGAATACAAAATAAAAGTTCATATTGACATAAGAAATAGTAATACTTCAAGCATACTAATCAAAGAAATCATGTCTTCTCAAAATAACATGGCTAAAGAAAGTTATCCCTACAAAATCATATAGTCTGGCTGTTGCTCTATCTTCATCACACAAAGTATTTAATCATGCACAACCCTGATGACAAGCCAAGCAATTGTTTCATACTTTAATAATCTCAAACTCTTTCAACTTTCACGCAATACATGAGCGTGAGCCATGGACATAGCACTATATGTGGAATAGAATGCTGGTTGTGGAGAAGAAAAAAGGAGAAGATAGTCTCACATCAACTAGGCGTATCAACGGGCTATGGAGATGCCCATTAATAGATATCAATGTGAGTGAGTAGGGATTGCCATGCAACGGATGCACTAGAGCTATAAATATATGAAAGCTCAACAAAAGAAACTAAGTGGGTGTGCATCCAACTCGCTTGCTCACGAAGACCTAGGGCACTTTTGAGGAAGCCCATCATTGGAATATACAAGCCAAGTTCTATAATGAAAAATTCCCACTAGTATACGAAAGTGGCAACATATGAGACTCTCTAACATGAAGATCATGGTGCTATTTTGAAGCACAAGTGTGGAAAAAGAGATAGTAGCATTGTCCCTTCTCTCTTTTTCTCTCATTTTATTTTTTTTCTTCTTTTTTTATTTTTTATTTTTCCTTTGGCCTTTCCTTTTTTTATTTTTGGCCTTTCTCATTTTTTTCTTTGTTTTTGTAAAGTCCGAAGTCTCATCCCGACTTGTGGGGGAATCATAGCCTTCATCATCCTTTCCTCACTAGGACAATGCTCTAATAATGAAGATCATCACACTTTTATGGATTTACAACTCAAAGCTAGAACAAGATATGACTCTATATGAATGCCTATGGTGGTGTACTGGGATATGCAATGAATCAAGAGAGACATGTATGAAAATTATGAAGGTGTCCTTGCCACAAATACGATGTCAACTACATGATCATGCAAAAAGCAATATGACAAAAGTAATGCATGTCATATGAACGGAACGGTGGAAACTTGCATGGCAATATATATCGGAATGGCTATGGTAATGCCATAATAGGTAGGTATGGTGGCTGTTTTGAGGAAGGCATATGGTGGGTGTATGATACTGGCGAAAGTTGCGCGGCACAAGAGAGGCTAGCAATAATGGAAGGGTGAAAGGGTGCGTATAATCCATGGACTCAACATTAATCAAAAGAACGCATGCACTTGTTGCAAAAATTTAGAAGTCATCAAAAACCAAAGCACTACGTGCATACTCCTAGGGGGATAGATTGGTAGGAAAATAACATCGCTCGTCCCCGACCGCCACTCATAAGGAAGACAATCAATAAATAAAATTGTGCTCCAACTTCATCACAAAGCGGTTCACCATACGTGCATGCTACGGGAATCACAAACTTCAACACAAGCATGATTTAAATTCATAATCAACCAACTAGCATCACTTTAATATCACTACCTCCATATCTCAAAACAATTATCAAGCGTCAAGTTGATCATAGCATCCAATTCACTTCCTATGATAGTTTTTATTATATCCAACTTGGATGCTCATCATTCTAGGACCAACTTTATGATAAAAGCAAATACCATGCTGTTCTAAAAGACTCTCAAAATAATATAAGTGAAGCATGAGAGACTAACAATTTCTTCAAACTTAAGACACCACCGTGCTCTAAAAGATATAAGTGAAGCACTAGAGCAAAAACTATCAAGCTCAAAAGATATAAGTGAAGCACATAGAGTATTCTAGCAAATTCTATCAAATAGGCTTCCCCAAAAGGTGTGTATAGCAAGGATGAGTGTGGAAAACTAAAAAGCAAAGACAAATATAATACACGACGCTCCAAGCAAAACACATATCATGTGGCGAATAAAAATATAGCTCCAAGTAAAGTTACCAATGAACGAAGACGAAAGAGGGGATGCCTTCCCGGGGCATCCCCAAGCTTAGGCTTTTGGCTATTCTTGAATATCTTGGGGTTCCATGGGCATCCCCAAGCTTAGGCTCTTTCCACCCTTTATTCCAAAGTCCATAAAAGCTTTACCCAACACATGAAAACTTCACAACACAAAACTCAACAGGAAATCTTATAAGCTCCGTTAGTGAAAGAAAACAAAACCACCACATAAGGTACTGCAATGAACTCATTCTTTATTTAATTTGGTGTTAAACCTACTGTATTCCAACTTCTTTATGGTTTATAAACTATTTTACTAGCCATAGATGCATTGAAATAAGCAAACAACACACGAAAAACAGAATCTGTCAAAAACAGAACAGTCTGTGGCAATCTGTAAGTAACGTAAACTTATGGAACTCTAAAAGTCCTACCAAAATAGGAAGTCCTGGACAATTTGTCTATTGAACAGCAGAAAAAAGAATAAACGCAAAAGCACGTTCCTGTGATTTAACAAAATTATATCCGTGCGCGTAAAGTTTCTGTTTTTCAGCAGAATCAAATCAACTATCATCGTAGGTTATCCTATAGGTTCTACTTGGCAGAAACACTAATTAAAAGATAAAAACACATATAAACAGAAGGTAGATGCAAGATTTATTCATAAACAGGAGCAAAAACAAAAAAACATAATGAAAATTGGGTTGCCTCCCAACTAGCGCTATCGTTTAACGCCCCTAGCTAGGCATAAAAGCAAGGATAGATCTAACGAGTGCCATCTTTGGCACTTGATTCATAAGTAGCACGCATGATAGATTCATAAGGTGATTTGACTTTATTTCTTGGAAAGTGCTCCGTGCCTTTCTTTAAAGGAAATTGGAATCTAATGTTCCCTTCCTTCATATCAATAATCGCACCAATCGTTCTAAGGAAAGGTATACCGAGAATAATAGGGCAAGAAAGATTGCAATCTATATCAAGAACGATAAAATCTACGGGCACCAAATTTCTATTTGCAACAATAAGAACATCATTGATTCTTCCCATAGGCTTTTTAATGGTGGAATCCGCAAGGTGCAAATTTAAAGAGCAATCATCAAGATCATGGAAACCTAGAATATCACATAAAGTTTTCGAAATCGTGGAAACACTAGCACCCAAATCACACAAAGCAAAACACTCATAATCTTTAATTCCAATCTTTATAGTAGGTTCCCACTCATCATTAAGTTTTCTAGGTATAGAAACTTCCAAATTAAGTTTTTCATCATAAGATTGCATCAAGGCATCAACAATATGTTTGGTAAAAGCTTTATTTTGACTATAAGCATGACAAGAATTAACAACGGATTGCAACAAGGAAATACAACCTTTTAAAGAGCAATTATCATAATCAAATTCCTTGAAATCCGAGATAGTGGGTTCAATATTAGAAGTTGAGGATTCTCCAGTCTCACTTTTACCAAATTTAACATTAAGATCTAAGACTCCGAATTTTTGGGATGCCTTCTAGGCAAAGTTGATTCATCATCACTCCCATAATCATCAAAATTCATATTAAAAAACATAGATCTAATCGGAGACACATCAATAACTTTAAGATCCTCATCATTATTTTCACGGAAACTAGAAGAACACGATTTTATAAAGCTTTCTTTTTTAGCACGCAATCTAGCGGTTCTTTCCTTGCACTCGTCAATGGAAATTCTCATTACTTTGAGAGACTCATTGATATCATGCTTAGGAGAAGAAGATCCAAGTTTAAGAGAATTAACATCAAGCGAAAGTCTATCAACGTTCCTAGCCAAATCATCAACTTTGAGCAATTTTTCTTCATGCAAAGCATTAAAATTCTTTTGAGAAATCATAAATTTTTTCACACTATTCTCAAAATTAGAGGGCATCTTACTAAAATTACCATAAGAATTATTGTAGGAATTTCCATAATTATTGGAGGGATTACTAGGGAACGGTCTAGTATTAAAATTTTCTCTATAAGCAATGTTTCCAAAACTATTCCTACCAACAAATTCACATCCATAGATTCATTATTATTCTCAATCAAGGAAGAAAAAGGCATATCATTGGGATCAAGAGGAGTATTTTTAGAAGAAAACATCTTCATAAGTTCATCCAACTTTCCACTCAAAACATTGATTTCTTCTATAGCATGCACTTTTTTACTAGAAGATCTTTCGGTGTGCCATTGAGAATAATTAGCCATAATATTATCAAGCAATTTTGTAGCATCTCCTAACGTAATTTCCATAAACCTGCGTCCCGCGGCCGAATCTAAAAGATTTCTAGAAGCAAAGTTCAAACCGGCATAAAATTTTTGTATGATCATCCATAAATTCAAACCATGAGTAGGGCAATTGCGAAGCATCAATTTCATTCTTTCCCAAGATTGGGGACATGCTCATGATCAAGTTGTTTAAAATTCGTAATATCGTTCCTAAGAGTGATGATCTTAGCGGGAGGAAAATACTTAGAGAGAAAAGCATCTGTGCACTTGTTCCAAGAATTAATACTATTTTTAGGCAAAGACGAAAACCAAACTTTAGCACGATCTCTAAGTGAAAACGGAAATAACTTCAATTTGACAATATTGTTATCCGTATCTTTCTTATTTTGCATATCACACAAATCAACAAAATTGTTTAGATGAGTAGCGGCATCTTTACGAGGAAGGCCGGTGAATTGATCTTTCATAACAAGATTCAGCAAAGCGGTATTGATTTCACAAGACTCAACATCATTAAGAGGAGCAATCGGAGTACTAAGGAAATCATTATTATTGGTATTCGAGAAGTCACACAACTTGGTATTATCTTGTGCCATGGAAACAAGTAATCCAACACACAAGCAAACATAAAAACGGCAAGCGAAAAGAGAGAGGAGGAGATTGGGAAAGAGAGGGCGAATAAAATGGCAAGGGTGAACTGGGGGAGAGGAAAACGAGAGGCAAATGGCAAATAATGTAAATCGAGGGAGATGGGTTTGTGATGGGTACTTGGTATGTCTTGACTTGAGCGAAGACCTCCCCGGCAACGGCGCCAGAAATCCTTCTTGCTATGTCTTGCGCTTGCGTTGGTTTTCCTCGAAGAGGAGAGGGTGATGCAGCAAAGTGTAGCGTAAGTATTTCCCTCAGTTTTGAGAACCAAGGTATCAATCCAGTCACCTACACAAAAAAACTGAGAACTCGCAACCAACGCAATAAAGTGGTTTTCAATCCCTTCACGGCCACTTGCAAAAGTGAGATCTAATAAAGAAAGTAAGATAAATATATTTTTGGTATTTTATAAGATAGATGCAAAAAGTAAAGATGCAAATAAAGATATATTGGAAGCAAATATGATAAGAGATATACCCGGGGGGCATAGGTTTCACTAGAGGCTTCTCTCGAGATAGCATAAGTATTACGGTGGGTGAACAAATTACTGTCGAGCAATTGATAGAAAAGCGCATAGTTATGAGATTATCTAGGCATGATCATGTATATAGGCATCACGTCCATAACAAGTAGACCGACTCCCGCCCGCATCTACTACTATTACTCCACACATCGACCGCTATCCAGCATGCATCTAGAGTATTAAGTTCATAAGAACAGAGTAACGCATTAAGCAAGATGACATGATGTAGAGGGATAAACTCATGCAATATGATATAAACCCCATCTTGTTATCCTCGATGGCAATAATACAATACGTGTCTTGCAACCCTTTCTGTCACTGGGTAAGAACACCGCAAGATTGAACCCAAAGCTAAACACTTCTCCCATGGCAAGAAGAACCAATCTAGTAGGCCAAACCAAACTGATAATTTGAAGAGACTTGCAAAGATAAATCAATCATACATAAAATAATTCAGAGAAGATTCAAATATTATTCATAGATAAACTTGATCATAAACCCACAATTCATTGGATCTTGACAAACACACCGAAAAACGAGATTACATCGAATAGATCTCCACAAGAGAGGGGGAGAACATTGTATTGAGATCCAAAAAGAGAGAAGAAGCCATCTAGCTAATAACTATGGACCCGTAGGTCTATGGTAAACTACTCACAACTCATCGGAGGGGCAAGGATGTTGATGTAGAAGCCCTCCGTGGTCGATTCCCCCTCCGGAAGAGTGCCGGCGAAGGCTCCAAGATGAGATCTTGCAGATACAGAAGGTTACGACGGTGGAAATTGTGTTTCGTGGTGCTCCTGGATGTTTTCGGGGTACGTAGGTATATATAGGAGGAAGAAATACATTTGTGGCCGCCCGAGAGGCCCACGAGACAGGGGGGCGCCCTACAGGGGGGCGGCCCCTATCTCGTGGGGCCCTCGGGAGCTTCTTGACTTGCACCCCAAGCTCTCCGGATCAGATTTGTTCCAAAAATCATGTTCCCCAAGGTTTCATTCCGTTTGGACTCCGTTTGATATTCCTTTTCTTCGAAATACTGAAATTGGCAAAAAAACAGCAATATGGGCTGGGCCTCCGGTTAGTAGGTTAGTCTCAAAAATGATATAAATGTGTAAAATAAAGCCCATAATCATCCAAAAGGGGTAATATAATAGCATGGAACAATCAAAAAATATAGATACGTTGGAGACGTATCACACAACCATCTCTCGCTTAGGCCGGGGCATTACAAAGCTTTACCGTCACATATTTTATACTCTGCGCATAACTCTCCTCCCGCATACCAAGGAAGGCAGTAGTTTGAGTTTTCTGGACAAATTTGCCCCTGCGCAATGAGTAAGCTGCATAAATATCAATAGTAAATGCGCATGCAATGGCTGGCTGGTCCTCCTTCCTTTTCGCTTAAGTTGGCTTCCCTAGGCGGTCAAGCTGCATCCGGCGCTGCATGCGTTTGCCTGTAGCCATTTTTTGCTTTGGAAACTGGCATGATTAATGGGGGCAGAACTAATCGAGTGGGGGCACAGATGGCAACTAACGCGGACGCACAGACTAATCTGAGAAAAACAAGAAAAAGTTATACGCAAAGTAAAAGGAATCGGAGGGAGTACTACTTCAAGGTGCATTAAATCAACACATGCAAGTATCAAAAGGAGAGTCACGGCATGCATGCATGTGTTGTAGTTAGTGCATCGGTAAACGCAAATTATTGAAATATATCGAGTGTAGTGCTTTGATGTGTCGCGTCAACTCGTACATCAATGAGAAGTTTGATTATCCTCACACCTGTCTTTGGCTATATGACAGGTTGGCCACACACCTGTCGGGTCCACTTGTCATACACGCAAAGGCAGGAGCGTCCCTTCCTCGCCCATGAGCGTGGTGGCTGGCAAGACTAGGAGAAGCTTTTGCTACACGCTCTCCCTCCCGCACGCAGTGGACATGCAACAGTTCAATCGATGTCAGATGGCCAGAAGCGTACTGTAGTAATCCTCCAGTGCAGTAGTACTCCATCATTGTTCGACTTCTCGAAGAGGTGAAGAGCCAAGCGCAGCCCGGACGCTCGTGTGGCAGTTTCATGTGTAGAGTAGTCTAGGATAGCGTGTACCGTGCCTGTAAGCTTAAAATCATTCGGGTGGGCTCCATGCTATGTGGCCGTCTCGAAGTTTTTAAAAAAATTAAAATAGTGTTCTGGCCCTACCTGTCACCCTGGTGATTGTAGTTTGCACGCTCATCTGGTCAAGACAAGAATATATATTTTAATTCTTTTTAAAGGGGGGACTCCCCGTCCTCTGCGTCAGAACGATGCATATGGCCACATATATTTTAATTCGTGGTGGGTAAATGTTAGAGGTTGCAGCAAATATATTGTACACTGCGAGTCTTTCAGCCAAGTTTAGAGGCAAGCATGTGGGGCCAGTGCTATGATGTGTCGCGTCAACTCGTACAACGAGGAGAAGCTTGATTTTACTACACGCCTTCTTCCTCGCCCATGCGCGCGGTTGCTCGCAAACGAGGACAGTCTTTTGCTTAGTAGTACTTCTACAACAAGCTATCCGTCCCGCTCGCGGTGGACGGACATGCAGCCCTGGATTCAACACTGTAGAAGCAGTAGTAGTAACATCATTGTTCGTCTTCTCGAAGAGGCGAAGAGCCAAGCGCAAACCAAACGTTGCATGAGACAAGATTGCTATGTGAACCCACTATTGTACTAGTACGTAGAACTACTTTCTAGTATAGCCCTGTTAACCAGAAAGGAGTATTTGCCCTTCTAGAGATTTCAACAAGTGACTAGACTACACCGAGACGGAGTACATGTGGAGCAAAATGAGTGAATCTGCACCGTAAATAAATACGTACTAGTTCTATCGTTTTCCTCTCCGAGGTGCACAATATTGAGTATACTAACTAGTCTCTTTTTGACATGCATTTACGTTTTTTTACACAGTACAGACACAAGCGCTCATATACACGCGCATACACTCACCCCTATGAACGCACACACGCACGACACTATCATCTTGAAATTTATGAAGTCACCATAGGCACCTCGTCGTCGACGGGTCCATAGGTGCTTGAATGCCAAGGAGGGAGAGGGTAGCGGTTCCCGAGACGTTGAACGGTCAATGATGCATCCTCAATTACATGCAGAGGGAATTAATGGAGAAGAAGAATAGAGCCAGCACGATGTGAATGCAACAGAGTTTGGACTCTGATATAATAAAGGCGCCCCACCACTCCAATCCATCTACTCCCAAGTCTCTGCGCAACACTGCTCACTCCAATCCAAGACCAAGTGACCAGAAGCCACAAGCACCTATGGAGGAATGGACGCGAGCGGCAGTCGGCTGTGCCAAATCATCCAAGGCGCCGACCTACGGCCCTGCACCGTGCAGCGTTTCCAGATGGTGCTGGCGACCGCAGGCATCATAGCCCTCGCTGATGCCGGCTTCGCCTCTCGCATGGACGACATGATGGCCAACTCCATCTGCAAGTTCACCACCGTCAAGAAGCGCACGGATGACCTGGCCGTACTGCTCCAGCCTGCGTGCCCAGGCTCCTCATTGCCTGCCACCCTCATCGGCCTCCATGGTGACGAACTCTTTCAAGCCTTGGTGGCCCTGCAGGTGCCGGAGGTCGCGATGAAGAATGTGCACCTCGAGGCCGTGCTCGCCGCGTAACGCCTCGCCATGCAAGAAACCGTCGACCTGCACATCCACGTCTACGAGGAAATCATCTACATAGGCCACTACAAGGCAAGCGAGGACAGAAAGACGTTGGCCTTCTTCCAGCGGCTGGAATCTTTGGACGCCATTATTCAGAAGCACGTCGACCTGGCCACGAAAGCCGCTGCTACTTAGGTGACGTTCGGTGGGCCGGCGCCCTGAGTCGAGGAGGTGGACGTTCTCGATGGATGCATCTCTTCTTCTTGCCTCATGTAACCAGCACTGCATCGCCTCGTGGCCTTAATGTTTTATTAGTATAGTACTCCCTCTGTTCCCAAATATAAGTCTTTCTAAAGATTCCAGTAAGTGACTACTACATACGGAGCAAAATGAGTGAATCTACACTCTAAACTATGTCGACATACATCTGTATGTTGTATTACATTTGAAATAGTATCTAAAAAGGCTTATATTTATGAACGGAGGGAGTATATGGCATTTTTATTCCAGTCGTAACGTTTTCACTGTGAGGTGGGGCCGTAGTTAAGCAAACCCACCCCGCCCACTGGGCATCGGCCGAGTTTAGAATTAGAAGAGAGAAATGAGGGAGGAGAGCTAGCTGTAGTACGGACACTGTTGTCATATGGGACTCGTGTTTATAGAATAGGAGTACTGAGCACTCGTGCCTCGTTTTTTTAGGGAAAAATTAGTCGTATGTCTAGTACCACTAGTTGGGTGCGTGCGACTTATAGCTGTCATCACTTTAGGTCTCCTTTTCGAACCGCGGCTACACTTCACAGTACATATTTTTTCATGCATTTATCCTCCTATATGTACTCCTAGGCTATTTCCACGTGCTCCCATTCGCCGACATGTGGGACATAGAGGATCTGGGTCGTAGTGCATGCACGACTCGGAGCATATGCCGGGGTACTTTACATTTCAGACCTCATGAATTACATGCAAGCCCCCCATAGAAGAATAAATAAATGAATGAATTACTATATGAAACCGGATTATTTTGTGGAAAATGGAGCACGTTCATTAAATTTTGGACATAGCACGTTTATAAAAAAATGACCGGACCTAAACCAGTCTAAGGGCCTCTTTGATTTTTCCCGCAAAAAATAGGGCCTCTTTGATTCGCATGATACTGAAAACACAGGAATGGGGAAACTATGATGGCGATGAACCGAGACGAGTAGAAGTCTAACTCAGTTAGAGGTTAGAGTTAGATTCTAACCCTGAACTAACTCTAAACCAAAAAGGTGTTTGGATGGGAGGGTTAGATTGACAATAAATGCTCTATCTCAATCATTTGACTACTTTGGACCCTATTTCCTGCCGGATTTGGAGGGTGCTTGGATACGTTTTAGTTCCATGACTAGAAGTAGTGGGACTAAAACTTGCTAGCCTCACCCATGCTTGGATCCAAATACTAAAGAGACTAAGATCAAGTTAATGAGCATTTATTATCCTCCAAACCCTCCAATCTAGAACTCCCTTGTGTTAAAGGAGAGGAGTTAAATGAGGAGAGAGAGGACTAATCCACATTTTAGTAGGGGTACCCCTGACTAAAATTTCTTAGTCTCAAGACTAGTTTTAGCCCCTCTTTTATCAGGGGTGCTTGGAACTTTAGCCTCTTAAAGAGACTATTTTTAGTCAGACTAAAATAAGTCCCTTGGATCCAAGCACCCTCTTGGTGTGGCCGGCTCTTCTGTGGCCTCCTCCTGCTCACAATTGACATAAACGAACCATCTATACAAATCAAGCATGCAAAACATGATAATTTTTACTTCGTCCATACAAATGAGATATCTCACTTAAACATACAAGTCGTCAATCAAGCTTCACAAAATAAAAAAAACTTCATGAAACAAAGAATGAGCTAATTCATCAAGGAAGTCATTCACGATAGGGAGGGAGCCCGGAGCCCCTCACGCATCGAGGGAGGAGCTCACCATCGTCGCTCTGGAGGAAGGCTCTGTAGAGCCCAAGCCCCGGGAACCCCTCCGACCCCTTGCGAGTTGAGGTCGACACCGGCACGGGTAGCAGGGCCGCTTGCCGCCAACTGGGAACTTAATCTTTGGGCCTCTAGAAATAATGCAAGCATGTAACTAAAATACCTAGAAAGGTGAACTGAATCTTTGGCCTCTAGAAATAATGCAAGCCTAAAATTGAAATACCTAGAAAGGTAAACTGAATCTTTGGGCCTCTAGAAATAATGCAAGCCTGAAAGTGAAATACCTAGAAAGGTGACCTGAATCTTTGGGCCTCTAGAAATAATGCAAGCCTGAAACTAAATACCTAGAAAGGTGAACTGAATCTTTGGGCCTCTAGAAATAATGCAAGCCTGAAATTGAAATACCT
>NC_057795.1:460124454-460134452 GCF_018294505.1 Triticum aestivum
GGCCTCTAGAAATAATGCAAGCCTGTAACTAAAATACCTAGAAAGGTGAACTGAATCTTTGGGCCTCTAGAAATAATGCAAGCCTGAAACTGAAATACCTAGAAAGGTGAACTGAATCTTTGGGCCTCTAGAAATAATGCAAGCCTGAAATTGAAATACCTAGAAAGGTGAACTGAATATTTGGGCCTCTAGAAATAATGCAAGCCTGAAATTGAAATACCTAGAAAGGTGACCTGAATCTTTGGGCCTCTAGAAAGATTTATTACCTCCTCAAGCAGCATCAAACAATTCCATGCGTGCACCACAAATCTATACCAAGTTTGATCAGGATCTACTTTTCCAAATCAGAATTAGCACTAGAGCAAGCAAGATCAATGATATGGCCGTGAGACAGAGAAGGTACGAACAAACTCACCCCTCTCGCGACCTCCCTGGTAGATGCGCCGCCGCCGCGCACGACAGAGGGAGAAAAACGACTGGTGAAGGGGGAGCGGGGCGACCTTCAAAGGCCGGAGGGAGAGGGCGGCCGGAGTAGGGCGGCGGAGGCTGGAAGGAGAGGGCGGTCGGAGGAGAGAGAGGGCGAGCGGTGCTTGGGCGGGCAGCCCTATGGGGAACAGAGAGGAGTCGTGCGAGAGGGGGGCAGCGATCTGGTGCAGGCAGGGGAGATTTTTCTAGTTCTCTTTTAGTGGGCCCGAGGATAACTAACCCAATTAGAACCTCTCCACCGGGCTAGTTTTTTTAGCTGGGTTAGAGCAAACTAGCTCAAACTAACCCCTCTTGTTTCGATAATTTGAGGCTATTTCAACCCAAACTAGCTCTAACTCAGGGATCCAAAGAAAGAGGAGTGTTACTGTACATGCTACAGTGTGGACCGTAGCACATTCTTTTTTATGGCCATATCACCACATTGTTTTCTACTGCTGGTTCACTGGGCTGCCGTGGTTCGCACTCCTCCAACCTGAGTAGTAGTCCCTCCATTCCTGAATATAAGTCTTCGTAGATATTTCACTGTGGACCACATAAAGATGTATATAGATGCATTTTATGTGTAGATTCACTCATTTTTCTCCGTATGTGGTCCATAGTGAAATCTCTCCAAAGACTTATATTTAGGAACGGAGGGAGTAGTATAGTACTAGTATATACCGCATCATTCTTTGCTCCTTCATACTACTCCGACATGTGGGAGAGCCAGCATCCAGGTTGACGTGTCATGCACCAAATTAGAGCGCGAAACGGAAGGGGGGCATCACCCCGGTCGGAGCGCCAGTAATTCACGACTATAGTGAGTGGCCATATCACAAGTCTTTCCAGCAGTAACGTGCCATCAAATTGCACAGCCCCACTCGCTCACCGTCCTCGCCTCTTTGTCAAACCGCCTACCCGAAAACTGCCACACGTACTGCCCGAGAAAAGCCCCACCCTCAACTTTTAACTATGCGAAAATAGTTCGAGCTTGTTCATTCTATATAAATACAGTACTTACTATATGTTTATTCACCTGTGGGGTTGTTCAATTAATGGAGGGGCGGGGAGCACAAGTGAACAATATTGTAGTACTACTAGTAGTAAGTAGGAGTCGTACAGTAGTCACCTTAAATAGAGAGTTTATTTTCTTTAATGCCACGTACACAAATTGAAACGCTTGTTGTGGAGAGAAAAAAGATAATCACTCCACTATATATGGAGGCAGGGGCCTGAGCGCTTGCTTTACTAGGGTTGCTCTCTTCATTCTCTCATCCTCTCCAGATATAAACAAGACATCGGTAGCGACGTTTTCTCTCTGCTCACCGCTGGTCACAGATCCGGCCGGATCCCTTCGGCCGGTGTGTGTAGAGGACTAAAAGGTGCATCGTTCACGCAGTCATCGCTGCCGAGGGAGGAAACCCACAGCGGCCGGAGGGGCCCGATCCTCTGGCCATGCCGTTCTCTCCAACACAGCACCGGCTCGGGAGGTCCTCCGACCCTTCTTCCTCCCCGCCGTATTGTGCGCAGATCCGACCTACCACCGCCGACATCCCGGCGACCCTCAGGTATAAGTTCTTTGAAAGCGGCCTTGCTCTACTGCCCCAGCTCCCCACGTGTCTGCATGTGCATCTTTGTCTACTCCCATCAGCTCTTCCAAAGCCACCTAAATGTTTAGTATTATTAGAGGTAAAGCGAGTTCATGCATTCGAATCTAGGGCTTTGTTCAAACAACGAAGAAAGGGGGAAAGTTGTAGCATGAATCTACGACTTGATTCAAAGAGGAAATAATATGGTGAAAGTAGTAGAGACCGGATACCCAACCGGTCTCTTGGTTGAAAAGGGAAATAATGGGAAAACGCAGTACAAACTGGATAAGGAATAGATCTATTATTGGTTGAAAAAAGGATAGAAAGTGGCGGCGGGTGGACAAGTCAACAGAGTATGTCCAGGATTAGATTTGTTGCCATCACATAGTAAAAGGTCTACAAGATTAGATTTGCTGCCCTCATATAGTAAAAGGTCTCAGGATTAGATTTACCGCCCTCACATAGTAAAAGGTCTCAGGATTAGATTTGCTGCCCTCACATAGTAAAAGGTCTCCAGGATTAGATTTCCTGCCCTCACATAGTAAAAGGTCTCCAGGATTAGATTTGCTGCCCTCACATAGTAAAAGGTCTCCAGGATTAGATTTGCCGCTCTCACATAGTACAAGGTCTCCAGGATTAGGTTTGCTGCCCTCACATAGCATGAACAAACTCGGCATCACCTCTTCATGCCTACTTGTAGGTACATTGTGCTGATGCGTCCACTGTCGCATGTTCTTATACCAACCTTTTGTTGTTGTTAATGTAAGGGCGCATGTAAAATGAAGCGATCACACTGTTACCTTAGGGACATGTCTAACCAGTGTTATTGTTAATCTAATGCCTCAAGTGATAAGATGCAATTAAACTGTGTTACAAATGGCACTCCTGCCGTTTTCCCCAGTATGATAAGTAAGTTGCTCCTTTACGCTGCTGAGTGTCCTGGTGTCCCCACGGTCCCATGCCCTTAAACCAACTCTTTAGCTGCTGTTGATTTACTGTGTCTGGTAAACAAGCAATGCCACCATTAAAGTAATCCCATATTTGAGGAATCTCATTGTTGATCGTAATGCTTCTGGTAACATGAAGCATTGCTGACGTTTTAAAATTTCTACAGTCCTTGCGTGATTGCCATGAACATAATTAAGATGCTTCTTTTCATTTTGTATGTGTTTCGTATTTTCTTATTGACCAACAACTGTTTACTTTCTATCTTTTTGTGCAGATAGGGATATCCATTTCACCTTGTTGCCATTGTGACCTTTCGGTGAACTGCACAAAACACTTTTTTTGGAATGAGTGTCTTGTTCAGTTCAACTAAAATGTCACGTGGGCAACATCTCTCAATTTTGGTGGAACTGCACAAAATGGTTATTGGAGTTTCCAAAATCTCCATCAAGTTCTGCTGGTAATCTCGTGCAACATTTTATTAGCCTTTGCAAGATGGAGCCGTCACTGTCACCACAATGGCACTTTATTTTAGTGGAACTGCACAAAAGGATAAGAAAATTATAGTTGCACCTTACATGAGCCGGACAGCCAACCTTAATGTTCCTCAATTTTAGTGCAACTACTAAAGAAGAACCTGCCAGCTCACAAGAGCAAGTATTTCTTGCTAGTTGAATGATGAAATCTTTGCTTCATTTCAGGTGAACTGCAGAAAAAGGCGCATGAATTGAATCATGGAACTCCAGGCAGACCTCATCCAAGTAGAGCTGGTGGTTTAGTTCAAGGAGGCCGCTATTAAAGTGAAATCATGCTCTCATGTCTCCTTGTTTGTGTTGCGCAAACATGCTGTGCAAACAGGAATACTCAACTATAGATGTTGTGACGGTCAAGAGCATTCGCCAAGTTCTTTGATTGTATGACATGACTAGCCAAGATGGATTTAATCCCGATATTCACTTTATCAAAAGGCTCTAATGGGTTGGTTCTGAATCTTGCAAGCTGGGAATCAGTGAGATGTGTAGGCATCTTTGTTGTACTTATTATTTGAATCTTATTTGTTGGTTCTGAGTCTTGCAAGCTGGGAATCAATGAGATCTGTAGGCATCTTTGTTGTACTTATTATTTGGATCTTATTTGTTGGTTCTGAATCTTGCAACCTGGGAAACATGGCATGATGATGTAGAGGACAACAACCATAACAAACAGATCAAACTTGGTAGTATTATCTTTGTGAAAGTGCGATAAATGTGTTGATCGTGTGCGTCCTGAGAATAATAATTCTAATTGTTGTGCATGTTGATCCTGTGGCACTGATAGAATGAGCGAATGCATTGCTTGTTTTAAGTATAAATTTCTATTAAAGCTAATTAAATTTAAGTAAAGTGACCACTAACTCCTGTTATTACATTACCAATACAGGCCCGCTCTTGAACTGACGTGTGGCCAGAGTAGGTTTCTTAATGGAGGCGTTTCAATGCGCCGAGGGTGCATCTTCTATCGGGCGTGCAGCGGACGAGGGAGGGGTAGTAACTGTTGTCGCCTGTACACAGTCAGCTTACTATTGAATCCAGTTCCCCAAGATCTGAAAAACGAACTATTGCCACCGCCTACACACTCGTTCACTTGAAGAGACTCCAATGGCGATCCGAGGGGTGAGCCTGCTGGATATGGACTTCAGCAAGGAGTTCCCCTTTGAGTTCGCCGTTCAGTCCTATGGCTGCACCAAGTTGAATGTGATGTACACCAACGATACAGACTCGATGAAGCTCTGCCTCGCCTCAATCCTATGGTTGCACCAGGTTCTAGAGCATTCACCCGTTTCATCGGCAGCACCGACTGCACCTTTGCTACGGTGGAGAGAAGGAAGAACGCGACGATTCGGCCATATGGAACAACAAGCTTGTCGACATCCAGAAGCAATACAAGATCATCAGCAACGGGGAGGAGAAGGACTCCGTGGTTGACCTCGCTGAGGCCATCATCGACCCCTGATACGCCAACATGAAAGAAGATGACCTGAACACGTGGGAGGTACCTCTGAATCTAGCCTACATAATCTACGCGGCCAAGGACGCATACGCATGCTACGACATGTACAGGAAGATCTTGGACATGAGGGTGTGTCTGCTTCCCATAACCGACGAGTACACGGACAGCCGCAGCGTCATGATCAAGCGTGCCAGGAAGGTATAGATGTTGTACTTTATCTGTTTATAAGCACCTTTATCATCTGAGTGTTTCATGCATTAGCCTATGTGTCGTAATTATCTGTTTTGTCCGAAATATTTCTTTTAAGAACCCATTAACCTGATTGCTTTTTTTAGTGGCTACTTGCTTATGTATGTAAACTAGTTCACTTGTCCGTAAAAAAAACTAGTTCACTCGGCTGCCGTGCTTTGAATCTCCTTCCTCCCAACATATTCCCCTCCTCAGGTGGACCCAGCAGGTCTCTGAGTTTTCTCCCAACTTTCTTTTTTGATGTAAACTGAGTTTTCTCCCAGTACTTTCCCCTAGAACCAACTCAACTGTCCCACGTCTAGCCTAAAAAATAATAATACCCCACGTACTATTAACTCATCAAATTAAAATGATATTTTATTTCATAAGTTGAAAGTTCTTACAAAATAATAATAATAATTGTTTATATATAACTTTGCAAGTTAACTCCTAGTGATTGCGTACATAAGCTTGCAAAGATTTTACTGACGTACAATCATGTGTTTATGTTTTTATAACATTTCTCCGTCTAGCCCAACATGATATTTTCACCCAGCCCAGCAAGTCCGCGAATTTCGAGAAAAATGCAAATGGGATTTAAACGGGCTGCATAGATGCTACATCATTATTCCACCTAGCCCACCAAATGGACTAAAAAACAAATGGACTGGCTGACATGTGGGCCAGTAGGTCGAAGCCTAAGAAGGCGTTGCATTTACATCCAACGGCCGGCATTCTTCTTCAATCTCTCGTCTTCTTCCCCCAGCACTGCCGGAACCGCCTGCTGTAGCCTTCGGCATCCAGCAGCAATGTTTTGCGCTCCTCAGCGAAAGGCTACCCCACTAACGGCCAGGCCATCCCTCCACTCCGCACCTCCTGTTATTCTTTGCCGAGTGTAGGCCCACCCCGCACCCGAACCAGTCAAGTTTCCCAATCCTCTTCGTCTGCGACTCCACTGCCGTGTCTTCCCCATCTCCGGGTCGTTCCAGTCTGGGGCCTCGCCGTCATCCACCGGCTCAGTGCGCTTGGCGCGGCGTGGTCAACATACGAGAGTCATCGGAAGAGGACTGTACATGGAGTGCCTGACGGCTAGGACCCACGAGGTCCATGGTCGCACGCAAGGAAAGTTCCTCCTTATTACGCACTGTACGTGCACTGTACGTGGGAAGGGCTTCTGTATTTCACAAAAAAACGTTCCTCCCGCTGACAGGTCGGACCCACCAGCTATATCTTTGCACTCAAGGAAGTGCCTCATTATTACACACCAAAAAATGAATACCCCCTGCTAGCTGGGACCCACCATAGTGGGTGGCTGACTTGTGGGCCTACTAAGTTGATGAGGACGTAGGACTTTGTCAACTTAGTCAATATGAACGATTCTAGCTCCAGTGACCGTATGATGTCCATCCAACGGCCATAGTGCTTCTTCAACCTCTGGTCTTCTTGCTCCAGCCGCCCAAAACAGCGCCGGTTGTGCCGTGTGCTCCTGCCTCTCATGGCCGGCCGTGATGCCGCGTAGGCCTCACCGCCCCCTACTACTCCCACCGCTGGCCCAGGGTATCCCTCTACTCACCCACACCCCCTGTTATTCGGCAGCGACGGCAGCCTCACACCATAGTCGAACCAGTGAACCCTCGTACTCCTCTCCGCGTGGGCATCCACTGCCGCGTCTTCCCCGGCTCTGTGTCGTCCCCTTCCTCGGTCTCGCCGTCGTCCACCGCCTTGGTGCTCTCGGCGCGGCGTGGTCAATGTGTTCAACGACCGACTTCCATCGGAAGAGTACTGTACGTGGAGAGGCTGACAGCTGGGTCCATGGCCACATCCCAGATTTTTTGTGATTTACCAAGTAAGTCGCTTTGTCAGGCCTGTTGGGCTGCAAATCTTTCAAGACAAGGAGAGCTTCATTCGGCTGGCCGAGAAAATGGCCTATCAGTAATGAGAAATGCGTTGTACATTTTTAAAACACATCAAACCGGCAATTAGTTTCAAATATATTTTTTTTCATTTCGAGATTTTAAATTACATTACTTTTTATGCATGGAGAATTTGTTGGATTTTATATTGATTTACATTTATTTCTAAAATCAGTTTGAATGTGAGTCGAAATTTCAGGATTAAAAACAGTTCGGACCGCACCGAAATATGCAAAATTTCGTATAATTTTTTAACCGTGGCTAGAATATGGGATGTAATGCTAACAAAAAGAATATGGGCTCCAAAAAAACCTTAAGAATTAGCAAATGGGCTGTAAATTATTAAAAATAATGGCACATGGGATGTATGATTTTTCCACAGATTTGAGGCTTTCTAAAAAAAGGTTGACGCACAAGCAGTGACTATTGGATGTCCATCGAACGGCCGTCGTGCTTCTTCAATCTCTGCTCTTCCTGCTCCAGCCGCTCAAACAAGCGCCGGCGGGACTGCCTGCTCCCTCCTCCCTGTGGCCGGCTGTGCTACCGCGCAGGCCTCACTGCCCCACCATACTCCCATGGCTGGCCTAGCCATCCCTCTACTCACCCACACCTGTTGTTATTCTCCGGTGACAGCAAACGAACCAATAAACCCTTGTACAGTTGTACTCCCCTCCGCGTGGGAAACAACTACCGTGTCTTCCCTGCCTCCGTGTCGTTCCCTTCCTAGGCCTCGCCGTCGTCCACCGCCCTGGTGCTCTCGGCACGGCCTCGTCAACGTGGTCAACGACCGACATGCATCTGAAGTGGACTGTACGTGGAGAGGCCGACAGCTGGGTCCACGGCCGCAGGCAAGGAAATGCCTCCTTATTACGCGCAAAATAAGGATTCCTCCACTTGACATCAGGGTCCCACCGAAAGGGCCTCTGTATTTCATGAAAAAAATGTTACCGCCACTGACAGCTCGGACCCACCAGCTATATCTTCGCACGCAAGGAAGTGCCTCCTTATTACGCACAAAAAAAATGAATACTCCCCCTGTTAGCTGGGACCCAGTATAGTGGCAGGCTGACTTATGGGCCTACTAAGTTGACGGGGATGGAGGGCTTTGTCAACTTAGTCAATATGCACGATTCTAGCTCTAGTGACCGTACGATGTCCATCCAACGGCCGTAGTGCTTATTCAACCTCTGGTCTTCTTGCTCCAGCCGCCCAAACCAGCGTCGGTCGTGCCTTGTGCTCCTGCCTCCCGTGGCCGGCTGCGATGCGGCGGAGGCCTCACCGCCCCCTACTACTCCCACCGCTGGCCAGGCCATCCCTCTACTCACCCACACCCCCTGTTATTCTGCGACGACGGCAGCCTCGCACTGCTGCAAACCAGTGAACCCTCGTACTCCTCTACGCATGGGCATCCACTACCGCGTCTTCCTCGGCTCCACGTCGTCCCCTTCCTAGGCCTCGCCGTCGTCCACCGCCCTGGTGCTCTCGGTACGGCGTGGTCAACATGGTCAAGGAACGGCTTCCATCGGACATGAACTATACGTGGATAGGCTGACAGCTGGGTCCACGGCCGCGGCAAGGAGGTTCCTCCTTATTATGTGCAAAATAATTATTCCTCCACCTGACAGTGGGGATCCACCGGACAGGCCACCGTATTTCACGAAAAAACATTTCCCGCTGACTACTGGGACCCACCAGCTACATCTTCACACGCAAGGAAGTGCGTCCGGGCAAAAAAAAACGATTCGCCCCCCTGACTGCTGGGACCCACCAGCTACATCTTCGCAGGCAAGGAAGTGCCTGACAGTTGGGACTCATCTAGTCGAAGCGTACGTAGCGTTGTCATTCTGGTCGCGAATGTGTACATACATATATACTAGTGGATGTAGAGGTGCGCACGTGTCGTAGTAGAGGCGCGCACGTAGCATGTACACGTACATACAACGGCCAGGGTGCAAGAAAGAAAATACGGCCATGTATGTGTACATACGGGCGGGGTCTCGAACGCCTACTCGCGCATACGTACAGCGAGGGCTCGTGTATATGGCTGGGTCGGAACGGAGAAACAGCGTCGTCGCCGTGTTCATGGGGAGGCAACGGAATGCGTCGTGTTCATGGGGAGGCAACGGAATACGTCGTGTTCATGGGGAGGCAACGGAATGCGTCATGTTCATCGGATGGCAACGGAACGCGTGGGAGCCAACTGGCTGGGTCGGAACGGAATGCGTGATCGTGTTCATCGGGAGGGCTTGGACGGAACAGGCGATGGAAACAAGGCCTAGCGTACCGCAGAACGGAGGAAACAGACCTCCTACGTTCGGAACGGGGTCCTGTTGATCGGGAGGGGTCTGGCGTACCGCAAAATGGACGAAACAGACCTCCTACAGTCAAAACGGGGGTCCTGTTGATCTGGAGGGGTGTGGCGTACCGCAAAACGTACGAAACGGACTTGTGGTTGAGTGCTACGGTCGAAACGGGGGTCCTGTTCATCGGGAGGGGTGTGGCGTACCGCAAAACGGGACTCGACGGGATACTGTTCATCTCCACCGTTGACCTCCTCCAGCCTCCACGGGCTACTATTCATCCATTGTCGACCTCCTCCAGCCTCCACCTTCGACTATTCATCCACGGGCTCCTGTTCATCCAGCCTCCACCGCGCGCTACTCCACCGCTACTGTTCAATCACCCCTCTCCACGGGCTCCTGTTCAACCACCCCTCCACAGGCTACTGTTCATCCACCCCTCCACGGGTTACTGTTCATCCAGCCCTCCACGGGGTCATCCTGTTCATCCAGCCCTCCACGGGGTCCTGTTCATCCAGCCCCAACCGACTCAATCGATCGGGGTCCTGTTCATCCAGAGGCAATGCCAT
>NC_057795.1:460134736-460150276 GCF_018294505.1 Triticum aestivum
TTCATCCAGAGAGGTAGCATCGATCGGCTTCAGTTAGCAGCAGTAGCGAAGGAATCGCTCGATTGGGTTCAGTTAACAGCCATTGATTGATCGCTCGGGTTCAGTAACGTGTAGCCTGCAGTGCAATCGCTCGGGTTCAGTTAGAGCCCAACGCCTCGCTCGGGTTCAGTTAGAGCCAACGCCTCGCACACACATGTGTACGTGTACGAGAGAAACACGCATCGCTCGGCCCCCGACATCCCACCGTAATCGGGAAATCCCCAAAATTTTCCTCCCCCTCGATTCTACCATGGTTTTTCCCGTCATGGACGGCCCAAAGAATGTCATGCAGCTGCGTCTCCGGCCCGCCTAGGATGAAAAGCCCATTTTCTGTCATGATTTTTTGTCATAGAAGTATGAGCCCACCACATCTATGATGATACTGGGTTTTGTCACAATTATCATCATAGAAGTGTCATATGTATGACAAAAAAATTTCGTTCGGCCCAAAATGTCACGGATGTGTCTTTTCTTGTAGTGAATAAGAGGCCGCCGAATACGAAGATCTGTCCGGGGAGGAAAATCTCACCCTGGACCACGTCGTTGCAGATGATTGAAGGATCCATCAAGCCTTATTGTGACGACACAATGGAACTCTCAATGGAAGCACCAATGACGGTGTCAAAATCGGCGGATCTCGGGTAGGGCGTCCTGAACTGTACTTATAAGGCTAATGGTAACAGGAGGTAGGGGACACAATGTTTACCCAGGTTCGGGCCCTCTCGATGGAGGTAATACCCTACTTCCTGCTTGATTGATCTTCATGATATGAGTATTACAAGAGATGATCTACCACGAGAAACACCGAAATGGCGAAGAAAATACGGAGAATAAAATAAAGTTCCAACATAATTATACATAGACACATACATGAAAGATAACAACATGCCAGGTTCCACTACTCTCATACATGAAATGAAACATCATGACTCGTACGACTACATCCGTACTCCATCCTGACGATTGCGAATACTCGAAAGCTCCACTGCTCTACTGGTGCTGCGGGGTCCTCTCTTGAAGCGGACTCGGATCCTGAACTGGCGGGGTTAACTGAGACCTCCGGGTTAAAGATGACACGACGACGCTGCCTCGAGGGCTCTCCCTCCGGGGCAGGTGGAGGGTGAATCATCAGGGCTACAGGAGTGGCGAGAAGTGTAACCCACTCAGCAGGAGCACTAAGTGGACTCACTGTCGCGGTGCCCGAGCTACTCGGAGGAGTAACCGGGGAAACAGGGAACTAGAACTGGCAAGAATATAGGGAGTAAATCCTACAGATGCTGGAGTAGTGACTCATCTAGCAGAGGCTAAAGCAGTACGGGCACTACTCAGCTCTCGAGCCAGCTCGTAGATCAGAAGATAGCTAGCGGTGATATAGCGAGAAAGGTGGCTAGCAACACTATCAAACTCCGGATCAATGATAGGGAAACGGACACGACCATTATCGTGCAGAGAAGGATAGTAGTAGAAACCTGGGTGGTTCTACATCCAGACCTCGTTGTAGCGGAGCTCAACAAGTACCTCGAATGCAGCAAACTAGACGGCCTGAGGAGCAATAGAAGCGTAACCGCTCCGAGAGGTACGAGTGTAAGTGCTGGAGTCGGAACTGGTGCGCAGAGTAACCACAACGTGTTACTCATACACTAAGTCAGCTAGACGCTCCCAGTACACACGATAGGCTGGGTCGTCACCGTGGGGGTACAGCCGACACCACACGTTATGAAGGAGATGCAGCGATGTGTACGGCATCAGCTCCAACTGCCACAGATACAGCACCGGAGCCATCTACACTAACAACCATTAGCAGGTTAGCATAAAAATAAAATCAGTGCATGCAATGCAACAACTAGCTACAAATGCTACCGACACTCAACTACAACTCGTATCTAGTGTCCAGTTAACTCGTCGTAGTGTAGCATGGCCTACAGTCAGCGCGGCTCTGATACCGAGCGTTGTGGCACCCCGGCTCAGAGCAACCGGTTTACCTTGCATTGCCAGCCCAGAGACCTTGTCTTCTGGCAACACACAACAACTTGGTATAAAAAACAACCGCTTTATTGATGCTAGCGGATCAGAGTTTATATTACAACAGTTAGCGAGGCCAAGCGGCACACACGGTGTGGCTGAACAATGTGTACATTATTTAGTGAACATAAAGGGGCCTTGATCAAGACAACTACGCTGCAGCGGAACAATGTCGTAGCGGAACTCCATAGCACAGGGACACCGATGTGGACACGATCTAGACTCGGACAGCTCTCCTTTCCAACAAGACTTTCCTGAAATCTGGCATGACAGGCCAGGTCAGCACATTGAATGTACTTGCAAGATCACAAAAATCATAAACATAATGACTGACAATATCATGATAATTAACCAATTAATAACAATGCAACAATATATCCAACATGTTGAGACCATGCTCTTGTGATAATCGTCCCTCAGACTGGCTTACCAAATGTGATCGTTTCCAGATCACAAACGTGTTGAACACAGAGACAAACTCGTGATCCTTACGGTGATCACAACCACGACCAATAAATGGCCCGTGATCCTTACGGCGATCACAACCACGACCAATAAATGGCCCGTGATCCTTACGGCGATCACAACCACGACCAATAAATGGCCCGTGATCCTTACGGCGATCACAACCGCGACCAATAAATGGCCCGTGATCCTTATGGTGATCACAACCACAACCACATCTGGTCCAACTCAACACGATGGCCTTTCCGCCACCACCATAGTGCAAATGTCTTACTTAGTGTGCAAATTCATTAAGTGTTGACCCATGGTGTACCCTACTAGCGAGCGTGTCCTTAACCATGGACTCGGCTATCGATAGATTAATACACTCTGCAGAGGTAGCACACTGGACCCACACCACGGAACCCATGGCCTCGTACTCACATTCGGGTGGACCAACGGCATTCCGACGAAACCACTTCATTGCCATGACACTCTTCCGGCCACTCCGACTTATTCCCCATCGGGCTAGTCCTGGGTGGCCCTGTGTCTACCTCAAGACACAACGACCACCGTCGTGGCCACGATCCACTCTGGGACCCGGTACCAAAAACTTAACAACAGGGTCACAAGGTTATGCCTGCTTACCGGGCCAGGGTACATCACGCCCATAACCTTCCCTAGATGGAGGCACCGACCAGAGTCACGACAATGAAACGAATTAAGGCCGTCCCATACCGGCAAATGTGGTTGCACTGGGAAAGACTCGTTTCAGCGGCACCATGACCCGGTCAACAACATGTTCAAGTTGAGTTATTATTAGGTTCAACTTAAAGTGAAAATATCCGGCGTCATAATGCCATGACATGCATCACCAACATATGCATCACATATCAACGAAAATACTGAGTCAACTACGCTCTTACTGAGCAATCAACAACTCATGATACTCCTCTGGTTAAGATCAAACCTCACTTAAACCAGAATCTTTTCTAGCAAATTTATCATTTTTCATCATGCAAAAATAATTTCACTAATTATTTATCTCCATAACCATATTATCTTCTCATTACTCATAACTAAATCCTTGTTAGCTTATCAATTAGATTCTGTAAATCAAGCATATTTAATATAACAAGCATCTAACCGAATATAATTAATATGTTAATAATTTAAATGCATGAATAACCATTAGTTCAAGTAGGAAAATCACAAATATTGAAGTGGCACTATGAAAATGTTGTTGTGGCTTACCTTAGTGCAGATGAGGTTCACAAGCCTCCAGGTGATCCTCAAGACAAGCCTGCTCTTCTGAAAATAAATAAAAACACCAAAACAAAACATCAAGAAACCTTCTGAAATTCACCATAAAATCTAGACAATAGGGGGGAATCCCATCTTTTGGGAGCTGCTAGATTTTTGGACAAAGAACACAATGCAAAAAGAATCAATGCACTTGGACTTATAGATAAAAAGTTGTGGCTATTTGAAGTTTTCTGGATTTAAATGAATTTTGAAAAAAAAACAGACTAAGGGGGGGGGTGACGTCGAAGGCGTAAAAAGCCAAGGGCGCCACCACTCATACCGCTTCGCACGCGTATAGAGTGGCTGACTAGCGAGCCCTGCTAGTCAGGTGAGGAGGAGGGGAGAGGGAAACATAGAGCGGCGGGGACTTGCCGGAGTGCACGCCGGCGGCGAGGGCTCTTGGGCCAAAATGAGAAGGGGGTCGATAAAGGAGAAGGAGGTGCACCTGCACGTACCCGTAGCGTGTCTAGGGTGGTCGGACAGTGTCGAAAACAGCCTCTCCATCAGAGGTAGAGGGCAGCGGTCACCGGAGATGAAGACGACGGCGGCTAGGAGCGACTCCAGGGGCTCCAACAGGGCGGAACGACTCCACCGGAGAGTGGAGGAGGCCCTGGCGGGGTTGCCCTGGCCTGGGAGGGGCTGGAGCTGCGGGGACAACCTAAGGGGATCGCCGGTGAGCTCAAGCTCGGGGACGGCAGCCTGCGGCTTGCCCGGCCGGGCTGCGGCTTTCTACTAGCTTGTGGGGTGCGTGAGAGTGGATGTGGGTGCTCAAGGAGGCTGGGGTGGCTGTATTTATAGGCGACTGGCAAGGGGGTTCAGGCTCCGCCGGAGGACACCTGTCCATGACGCCCGGCGATGAACGGTGCCAGTAGAGAGAAGGGGAAGAGGACGGAGCTCACGTGGGAACTATTGGCGAGCGGGGACGAGCACAGAGGCGAGGGGAAGACGACGAGCATAGTGCGCCGCGCATTGTGTCGTTGGCCGGACCATGCCCGTGCCCGCTGCGGCAAGCTCCGGCGTCGGCGAGTGCCAGGGAGGAGTTAAGGGAGTGGAGACGAAGATGGTGGTGTGGTTTGGCACGCTCGAGCAGGCTAGGCAGCGAGCACGCGTGCAACAGAGCGCTCGGCGGCACTCAGATCACGTGTTTTGCATGCCAGCACGCCTGGACGAACGCGGTCAATGCGTGAACTATGACATCAGGCCAACCTAAGTGCAAACTTCATGTCTGGCATGTAGTCCTTGGTAGTTTTGACTGTTACCATGATTAGGTTGGGTTCCAGGTGCAGTAGAAATGAATTTGTACTCCAAGTAAGTTTCTGGACAGTAACTTTGGAGGTTTACTATGGTCAAACCACTGGGAGTTGAGGGCTGGGCTTTGGAGGCTAGCCAACACTTACTAAGGTAAAGATGCACAAGAAAGACCAGCTACAATGCAGCTAGTAAAATGGTAGTTGTTGTAGAAACTACCATTTCTGTCCCGAAATGAAAATATTTTCTGTAGCCAAAATATTCCAAAGAGTGGTGAAATATTTTTGCTCAGAAAGGTGCCCTAGGGTTCAAAGAATAACTGGGAGTTTTCTCAGGATTTTAGGGGCAAGAAAAATTAGGGTTGCTTTGGAGCACAAAGGGCTAGCTAGGGTTTAGGAGGGCAAAATGAATATTTTTCATTTAAGAAAAATATTCCAAGTGATATTTTGAGATGAACCAAAGATGGAGTGATGGTTTGAGAAGGAGTTGAAGCACTTGGGTGAAAGTCAAGGGGTACCCAAGTTGTTAAGTCCAAATGAAATGATTCAAAAACTCCAAACTCAAATCCAAATCAACTGAAAACCAGGCAAAGAAGAAAGGGCAAAAACCAGGCTGTCACAAACCTCCCCCACTTTGAATGAATCTCGTCCTCGAGATTCGGTTGCTTGGGAAAACCGTGCCCTTAGAAATTCTTCCGATTCCCATGTTGATTCTGACTCTGCGTGATGCTTCCATTGGACTTCGTAAAATTTCCTTGCTTTACTGCGAGTGACTCTTTCCATCTGATCCAAAATTTTCACTAGCCTCTCTTCATATGTTAAATCCTTTGCCAGCTCTATTTCTATCAAATCAGTCTTTTTCTCAGGCGGCGATATGCATCACCGTAATTGTGAAACATGGAACACATTGTGCACGTCCGACAATTCCAGGGGTAACTCCAACTGATATGCAACCGTACCCACTCGTGTCATAACGGGAAATGGACCAATAGATCTGGGTGCCAATTTTCCATGAGTTTGAAATCTCTTGATACCTTTCATAGGCGTGACTCGAAGGTATACATGTTCTTCGGGTTCAAAACTGATCTGTTGGTGCTTTGCATCATAATAACTTTTCTGGCGAGATTTGGCCAACTGCAATCTGTCTTTGATTTCCTTGACTTGCTTCTCGGCTTCCAGCATGAGATCCGTTTCGAAAATACGGCTATCTCCTGTTTGAGACCAATTTAAAGGAGTGCGGCACTTACGGCCATACAAAGCTTCGTACGGTGACATCTTTAAACTTGTCTGGAAGCTATTGTTATAAGAGAACTCGACATATGGCAAACAGTCTTCCCATTTTGGTCCTTGGGCCAAAGCATAGGCTCATAGCATATCTTCAAGTATTTGATTTACCCGCTCTGTCTATCCATCAATCTGATGATGATAAGCGGTACTGTATTTCAATTCTGTCCCCAAGGCTTGATGGAGACGGGACCAAAATGCGGAGGTAAAAAGTGAACCTCGGTCAGAAGTGATGGTTCTGGGGACTCCATGCAAACTGACTATTCGGGATACATACAGTTGTGCAAGATCATCTACTGGATATGAGGTTCTGATCGGGATGAAGTGGGCTACCTTGGTTAGTGTATCCACTATGACCCAGATTGCATCATTGCCACGTCGGGTCTTAGGTAGTCCTGTGATGAAATCCATATAGACATCATCGCATTTCCATTGTGACACTTGCAGCGGTTGGAGAAGTCCGGCTGGCTTCTGATGTTCTTCCTTCACTTTGTTGCATATGTCGCAACAGGCCACGAAATATGCAATGTCTTTCTTCATTCCATCCCACCAGAATATTTGTCGAAGGTCTTCGTACATTTTCGTACCTCCAGGGTGAATTGAATACGAGGATTAGTGGGCTTCTGACAGGATCTTCTGCTTAAAATGTGCTTGATTGGGCACACAAATCCCTCCCCGGAATCGGAGGGTACCGGACTGATCCTTCGAGAAATCAGAAGTCTGACTTGCTTCCATATGCTTGGCACGTTTCTACAGATTGGTGTCACCTGGCTGGGCCTTACGGATCTCTTCCTCAAGGGTGGGGGTAACTTCCAAAATATTAGCAAGGCCAGCCTCAACTATGACCAGGTTGAGCTGAGCAATCTCTTCTTTAAGTTCAAGAGGCAACGATTCCAATATGGCATTTAAACTGACAGGCTTTCGACTGAGTGCATCGGCAACCACGTTGGCCTTACCCGGGTGGTAATTTATTCCAAGGTCATAATCCTTGACTAACTCAAGCCATCTTCATTGACGGAGATTTAAATCTCGCTGAGTAAATATATACTTGAGACTGTTGTGATCGGTAAAAATTTGGCACCTCTTCCCGATGAGATAGTTTCTCCAAATTTTTAAAGCATGAACCACCGTGGTCAATTCCAAATCATGAGTAGGGTAATTTCCCTCGTGGGGTTGTAGCTGTCATGAGGCATAAGCTACTACCTTGCCGTCTTGCATAAGTACGCATCCAAGTCCTTGCCTGCAAGCATCACAATACACATCAAAACTGCGGTAGATATCTGGAAGAGTCAATACCGGAGCAGTTGTCGGCCGTTTCTTTAACTCAGTGAAACTTTTCTCACAGTCCTTAGTCCATTCAAACTTCTTATCCTTTTTGAGTAGCTCTGTCATGGGATTAGCAATCTTGGAAAACCCTTCAATGAAATGACGGTAATATCCGGCTAATCCAAGAAAACTCCGGATCTGAGATACGGTTGTGGGTGGCAACCAATCGAGTACATCCTTTACTTTGCTGGGGTACATACCTTTGGCGGATAGCACATGTCCAAGGAATCCAACTTGCTTGAGCCAAAACTCACATTTACTGAATTTGGCATATAATTCATGCTCACAGAGTCGTTCTAACACTGCTCGGAGGTGTTCTTTATGCTCTTCTTCACTTCTTGAGTAAATAAGTATATCATCGATGAATACTACCACAAACTTATCGAGGAAGTCCATGAATACTTTATTTATCATGTGCATGAAGAAGGCAGGGGTGTTGGTGTCAGGACCCCGATCCAATGTGACACCAATCTAGCATGGAACACCTCATATCACTTTGCGGCCTCACGCACGGTATTCCCACGGGTGTCGCCTTACCAGGCCCGGGACCGTTTGCGCCTTTTGGCTCACATATATGATAGTGTTGCTAGCATCCATATGACAAAGAACCCGGGCTGACTTGACTATTCGTGAGCCCAAAGTGGCTCTAACTTACAGGGACAGGCATACATGACCCAACAACGAACGTGTCAGTCAACAACGAGTGAATCCGGGCTGTAGCAGCTGGGCTAGCAGGACTCCAGAGAATCTGGGCTGTAGCAGGCTAACAGGACTCGGGTAGACACCACGTGACATTTCCCTGAAGGGATAGACACAGGAACGAAGAAGGACACATGCCGGCCAACCTAAGTGTTCCGGAGCAGTAGCAAGCTACCATGGCTCAGTGGAAGCACTAAGAGACATTTCCTGGTAAGAGAGGCTACCAAGGATAAACAACTAGGTTGTCAGATCCCACACATACCAAGAATTTCAATAACATACCCACAATATGCTCGATATGTGCAAATACAACATGGCATCACAACATGACTCTACAACTCAAGTATTTTATCCAATAGGCTCCAAGGAGCGAGATATTAAAAACATGGGTCTCATGACCCAACATTCAGAGCATACAAGTCAAAGCACAAACGGAAGCTTAACATGTCTGAGTACAGACATCTACAAATGAAAAAGGCTGAGAAGCCTGACTATCTACCAGATCCAGTCAAGGGCACAAGATCGTAGCTGAGGTAACAAGCTAAACGTCAAAGTCCACGCGGAACTACTAGTGAGATTGAAGTCTCACTGCAAAAATGTAAAATAGGAAAATGTGAGTACAAATGTACCCAACAAGACTTACATCAGAACTAACTACATATGCATCATTATCAACAAGGGGTTGGTGGGGTTTAACTGCAGCAAGCCAGCTTTGACGCGGTGGCTATCCTGAACTACGACTGCAAGTAACTCTTTTGAGGTGGCGCACACGAGTCCACATATTCACCATACAATTCACCACTATGGATCTGCTCCCGTCTCCCTACGAGAACGACATCCATAGCACTCACGCTTATCTTGCGTATTTTAGAGTATCCACTTTCACTTGTCTATGAACTGTATAGGCAACCCAGAAGTCCTTTACCGCGGACACGGCTATTCGAATAGATGATGTTAACCCTGCAGGGGTGTACTTCTTCACACACGCTCTCATCACTTACCGCCATGTACACATTATGTATCCTGGCAACCTTCAAGCGGAAGCCTGGCGAGGGTGTCAGCCACGACCTGACTAACCACACAAGTCTCTTGTCTAGGTTTATCGCCTATTTGGGTTCCATCCGCAAGGAGATCCGGCCGGGGTGTCGCTCATAGCCCCAAACAATGTGTGCAGGGTTCCCAAGCCCACCATCCGGGTGCCACTTGGTACACCGGGCCACTGTGCCTAGTATGTCCCAAGCCCACCTGTACCGGGTGCCACTTGGTAGACTACTAACACTACCTACAAACACCAGAAACTAGTTGCAACTCCTGGACAGAGATCGAGTTGATTAATAAGTTGAGAGGGGTCGAGTTACCAGAACCCAATGTGTGGTAGTAACTGTTCATGGATCACAAACACATAACTCAGTTCATGAGGACGGTTTCAATGAGACAACCCACCATGTACTCCTACATGGCCTCTCATCGCTACCTTTACCAAATCGTGTTCACACACTTAGCTCTCAACAGTAGGACATGTTCACCACATTCCAATTCATCCCTGATGAATCAGATTTGGCACAACTCTAAGCAATAGAAGGCATGACAAACAAGCATGAATGAGTAGGCACATCAGGGCTCAAACAACTCCTACTCATGCTAGTGGGTTTCATCTATTTACTGTGGCAATGACAGGTCATGCAGAGGAAAGGGGTTCAACTACCACAACATGTAACAGTTGAATCGCTTTTATCCTAATGCAGTAAAAGAGAGCAGGAGCGAGAGAGTGGTATTGTGTTGGAATGAACAAGGGGGTTTTGCTTGCCTGGCACTTCTGAAGATAGTATAGTTCTTCATCGGTGTCATCGATCACATCGTCGGTACACATCTACTGAGAGGGGACAAGCACCAACAAACAAAGAAGAAGCACAATCAATGCAATGCACAATATGATGCATGATCATGACATGTCAATATGTTGTGGTTTGAGCTAATGCAACTAGCAGCAGGTTAAATGAAGTTGGTTTGAACCCTAGGTTCAAATTCAAACTCCATATGTGGATATTCAAATGCCATTCATATGATTTGTCCTAAACAGCAGCTATAAGTTGTTCTAACATGCATGAAAATGGTACATATGGATAGATTGGATTTTTCTGATCATTTTTCATATATAACTTATTTCATTCTGAGTTACGGTTGAGTTTATATGAATTTTTGAAGTTTATAACATTTTCTGGAATTTTATGTATTATTTTAAATCCAGAAGATGGTTAACTGCGTCAGCATGGCATCACTATGACGTCAGCAGGTCAACTGTGGTTGACCAGGTCAAACCTGACAAGTGGGGTCCATTGGTCAGTGACCCGGTGTTGTTAGTGACACTGACTGGTAGGGTCGGGTCAACTGACACGTCAGCACAGTCAACTCTGACTGGTGGGTCCCGCGTTATTAAACTAATCTAAACAGAAATAAAACCTAGATTAGTTAGGGCGTGGGGCCCATGTGTCAGTGAGCTAGGGGTTAGTTAGGGCGTCATTACTGCTAATGACAAAGCCACATCGGCCCTCGTGGGAGTTTCGCCGGCGGCGACCAAAACTGCGGTGGAAGCTCGCCGGGGTTGCGCTACTGGCGGCAGGTGGACGCGCTAAGGCCACGAGAAGACAGCCCGCACACGCACACATCTAGCTAGGTTCTCATAAGGCCGCGGGGTTGCCGGAAACGACAGCCACTACCACGGAGGCGGCGGCCGGACTTCGGCCAATGACGGGTTGGTCGCTACGGGGCACTACAAGACGGGCGGCTGGGTGTTCGGAGCTCCTAGCAAAGTGTTGAGCATGATGGAGTGCTCAGACGCGAGCCGGCGCTTGCTCTAGCCTCGGAGGCTTCATGGTCGGCGGCGAGGAGCTCTCGGTTCCGGTGCCTAGCGCGGCTAGGGGACGGGGACGAGCTCGGGGAGCAGGGGGAAAACAGCAAAGCTCACCGCGCATCGGATGGGGTCATCGACCAGCTCGGGGGCGCACGGGTGACGGCGAATCGGCGGTGGTCGAGGACGAAGACGAGCCTGTTGTCGGTGAAGCTAGGCATCCCGCGCTGCTCGGATCCGTGGAGAGGACGAGGAGGACGTCTCGGGGCTCTTGGACACATCACGGGAGCAAGGGGGTGACTGTGGCCGCGGTAAACGGCGTCGGCAGCGACGAGCTCCGCTCGGTGGGAAGAGAGAGGGATCCAGGGGGGAAGGGAGGGTGAGGGAGAGAGCGAGGAGGGTCCAGGAGGTGTCGTGGCGTTGTCTGGGCATGTTGGGGAAGCGGCGGGAAGCAGGAGGTGGCGGGGCGTGTGCTCGCACACGGTGGCCACGCGCCTCTCATCCTCCTGGCAGGAGGTTGAGGGTGACTGGCATGGCGCTGTGGGCTGGGCCGCATAGTAGCAGGCCGGCCAGGCCGACAGGTAAGCGACGGGTAGGTCTTCTGCTCTTTTTATTTTTCTTTTGTTTTGTTTTATTAATTGCCACTGAATTCAAATTCAAACAAATTTGAAAACAGTGCCAAAACTCCCCTGGATAATTTTATGTCACTTAAAGGTCTACTCCACATATACATAAAATATCTCAGGGCATTTGAAAATATATTGATTATATAATATGAATATAACTCAAAATTCAAATAGAATATTGATTTAAAATCAGAGCCCAAATAATTCCTTAGAAATGTTCCAAAATTTTGGTTTGATTTATAACTCTTGTCAAAATTGTCAGAACTATTTCTAGGGCATTTTGGATTTACTGATTGCAATTTTAGGGTTCTTGTCCCTTTATTAAAATGTTTTTTGAGGCTTTCACTTTCCTCAATTCAACTTTCAGAATATATACATGATGCACACATGAAGCTAGCCTAGAGCATTACCAGAAGCTAGGGATGTGACAGTTGGTGAGACCAAAAGACATAACTGTATATTCATAAACACTTTATCAGGTGGTGAACATAGTCTTAGGAATATCCTCCTTTTTAATTTTGAGCTGATAGTATCTAGTCCGTAAATCAATCTTGGAGAATACCCTGGCCCCATTGAGCTGACCAAACAGGTCATCAATTCTTCGTAGTGGATATTTGTTTTTGATTGTGACGTCATTGAGCTGACGGTAATCCACACACATGCGGAGGCTGCCATCTTTCTTGCCTACGAAGATAGCAGGTGATCCCCATGGTGAACAGCTAGGACGGATATATCCTTTCTGGAGCATTTCATCAAGCTGTTTCTTTAGCTCCACTAATTCTGATGAAGGCATTCGGTAATACTTCTTGTGTATTGGTGTGGTCCCGGGCACAAGATCTATTGCTAACTCAAGCTCTCGATCAGGTGGCATACCTGGCAGTTCTTCTGGAAAGACATCAGGGAACTCGCTGACTACCGGAATTAATTCCAATTCAGCCACTACTGTGAAGACCATTTCCTTTGAGGGTATGCTTCTGCGAACATAAAGTTTTGTAGTCTGCCCTTCTTGGCTGGTCAAAGTGACTTCTCGGGTCGCACAATTTATGCGCACTTGATACTGAGTCAGCCAATTCATACCCAAGATAACATCCAACTTATCAGACTCAATAAGTATCAAAGAAGTTGGAAAACAGATTCCGTTGACATTGACTTCCAGATTGCGGCAGACTAGATTACTTTGGATTAGAGAACCCAGGGTTTGTACCAGCATATTCTTGCCCAAAAGCGAACAAGGAAAAAAAATTAGCCAACAAAACTCCAAGAAATAAAAGAGTGGGAAGCCCAGAGTCAAACAAAATCACTACAGGTATGTTATTAACAGAGAACATACCAATGACGACTTCGGGGTTCTCTTGGGCTTCATCAGCGGAGATGTGATGAACGTATCCCGTGATGTTGTGCTGGTTTGGGCATGCCTCAATACAATTGACTTGTGGCCTGAATATAGCATTCGTCCGGTTGTTCTAGGGACATTGTTTGGCATAATGTCCGGTTTTCCCACAACTGTAAGAAGAATTGCTGCGCAGACGCTCCTCTTGCATTGAGTTGGGTGCGACATTCTTGAACTGGGTGGTGGTCTTGTTAACATTTTGTTGCCAATTAGGCTTGTATTCTACGTGAGTCTGTTGCCAGGTACGAGCCTTCTGCACTGGTTGTATTTCCTTCCTTGGCTCAAACTTGCGCTTGTGATCGTTGTTGGCAGACTTATTATCCGATACAAGCTTGTGCTCTCTTTCAGCAATGAAAGCCTTGTTCACCAGGGTTTGGAAGTCTAGGAAATCGAACATACTGAGAGTACACCGTAGTTGCGGGTTTAATCCACCAAGAAATCTGTCAATCTTTCTTTCTTCAGTGGCCACGTCATATAGAGAGTAACGTGATAGATGATTGAATTTCTGCAAATATTCTCCCACCAACTGACTTCCTTGGAGGAGCGCGAGAAATTAACGCTGCTTAGTCTTCATAATTCCCGCAGGGATATGATATTTCCAGAATCATTCTTTGAATCTTGACCAGGTAATTTCTTCATCAGCAGACCACATGGCTCTTTCATTTTCCCACCATATGGAAGCAACGCCTTCAAGATAATGTGTTACAAATGGAACCTTATCTCCTTCTTTAGTACGAGCAACCTCAAGCTTCTTCTCCATAGTTCTCAACCAATCATTTGCATCCAAGGGATCAACAGCCTGACTGAAATTGGGAGGTTTGGTCCTTTGAAAATCTAATAGCTTGGAGTGATGACCGGGCTGATTCCCATTCTGTCCAACCATAGCTTGTAAACTTCTTAATATTTCAATCAGATCATTATTCCGTCTTTCCTCAAACATACGTAGAAGTTGCTCAGTGGAGGGCGGATTTGGCGGTGGAGGCGGTGGTGGAACGTACGGCTCGGGTGATTGTCCTGCCTGTCATGCGGAACGATGAACAGGAGAACCCTCGCAAACGTTGCTACTGCAGCCTCCTCGTGTCATCCTAATATGATTTTTCCCAAGGCAATGCAACTGAGATGAGAAGCATTCAAAACAAACCGGGGAGAAGCCATCAACAAAAGCCTGAGAAAAACCGAAATGGCAAAGAAAATACGGCGAATAAAATAAAGTTCCAACATAATTATACATAGACTCATATATGAAAGATAACAACATGCCAGGTTCCACTACTCTCATACATGAAACGAAACATCATGACTCGTAAGACTACATCTGTACTCCATCCTGACGACTGTGAATACTCAAAAGCTCTACTGCTCTACTAGTGTTGCGGGGTCCTCTCACTTCAAAAAAAAGACACATCCGTGACATTTTGGGCCGAGCGAATTTTTTTTCTATCATACATATGACACTTCTATGACGATAATTGTGACAAAACCCGGTATCATCATAGATGTGGTGGGCTTCTACTTCTATGACAAAAAATCATGACAGAAAATGGGCTTTTCGTCCTGGACGGGGCCGGAGACGCAGCTGCATGACATTCTTTGGGCCGTCCATGACGGGAAAAACCGTGGTAGAAGCGAGGGGGAGGAAAATTTCGGGGAGTTGCCGGTTACGGTGGTAGGTCGGGGGCGGAGCGATGCGCGTTTCTCTCGTACGTATGCGCGTTTGTGCGAGGCGTTGGCTCTAACTGAAGCCGAGCGAGGCATTGGGCTCTAACTGAACCCGAGCGATTGCACTGCAGGCTACGCGTTACTAAACCCGAGCGATCGATCGATGGCTGTTAACTGAACCCGATGGAGCGATTCCTTCGCTACTACTGCTAACTGAAGCCGGTCGATGCTGCCTGTGGGATGAACAGTGAGCATTGCGGGGGGGGTGGATGAACAGTGAGCATGGCGTTGCCTCTGGATGAACAGGAACACGTGGTGTGGAGGGCTGGATGAACAATAGACGGTGGAGGGGTGGCCGTGGAGGGGTGGTTGAACAGGACCTCGTGGTGTGGAGGGCTGGATGAACAGTAGATGGGGGAGGGGTGCCCATGGAGGGGTGGTTGAACAGTAGCCGGTGGAGTAGCGCGCGGTGGAGGCTGGATGAACAGGAGCCCGTGGAGGCTGGAGGAGGTCGACTGTAGCCCGTGGAGGCTGGAGGAGGTCGATGGTGGAGATGAACAGTATCCCGTGGAGTCTTGTTTTGCGGTATGCCACACCCCTCCCCCCCCCATTTCGACTGTAGCGCTCCAACAAAAGTCCGTTTCGTCCGTT
>NC_057795.1:460150696-460151316 GCF_018294505.1 Triticum aestivum
TTCGACCGTAGCACTCCAACACAAGTCCGTTTCGTCCGTTTTGCGGTACGCCACACCCCTCCCAATCAACAGGACCCCCGTTTCGGCCATAGAGGTCCGTTTCGTCCGTTTTGCGGTACGCCACACCCTTCCCGATCAACAGGACCCCCGTTTCGACCGTAGGAGGTCTGTGTCCTCCGTTCTGCGGTACGCGAGGCCTCGTTTCCATCGCCTGTTCCATCCAAGACGGTTGGCTCCCACGCGTGCCTCCTGATGAACACGACGCATTCCGTCGCCTCACCATGAACATGACGCATTCTGTTGCCTCCCCATGAACACGATCCCTCGCCGTACGTATGCGCGACTAGGCGTTCGAGACCCCGCCCATATGTACACATACGTGGCCGTATTTTCTTTCTTGCACCCTGGTCGTTGTACGTATGTGTACATGCTACGTGCGCGCCTCTACTACGACACGTGCGCGCCTCTACTACGACACGTGCGCGCCTCTACATCGACCAGTATGTACGTACACGTTCGCGACCAGGATGACAATCCTACGTACGCTTCGACCAGGTGGGTCCTGACTGTCAGGCACTTCCTTGCCTGCGAAGATGTAGCTAGTGGGTCCCAGCAGTCAG
>NC_057795.1:460151561-460170461 GCF_018294505.1 Triticum aestivum
TGTAGCTGGTGGGTCCCAGCAGTCGGGGGGCGAATCATTTTTTTCGGACGCACTTCCTTGCGTGCGAAGATGTAGCTAGTGCGTCCCAGCAGTCAGAGGGGCGAATCATTTTTTTTCGGACAAACTTTCCTGCGTGCTAAGATGTAGCTCGTGGGTACCAGCAGTCCGGGGGCGACTCATTTTTTTCGTGAAATACGGTGGCCCGTCCGATGGGTCCCCGCTGTCAGGTGGAGGAATAATTATTTTGCACGTAATAAGGAGGCACTTCCTTGCGGCTGCCGTGGACCCAGCTGTCAGCCTCTCCACGTACATTCCACGTCCGATGGAAGTCGTTCTTGACCATGTTGACCACGCCGCACCAAGAGAACCACGGCGGCGGACGACGGCGAGGCCTAGGAAGGGGAGGAAGCGGAGCTGGGGAAGACACGGCAGTGGATGCACACGCGGAGAAGAGTACGAGGGTCCACTGGTTCGGCTGTGATGCCGTCGCCGCAGAATAACAGGGGTTGTGGGTCAGTGGGTGAGTGGAGGGATGTCCTGGCCAGCGGTGGGAGTAATAGGGGGCGGTGAGGCCTGGTAGCACAGCCGGCCACGGGAGGCTGGAGCAGGCGGCACGACCGGCGCTGCTTTGGGCGGCTGGAGTAAGAAGACCAGAGGTTGAAGAAGCACGACGGTCGTTGGATGGACATCATATGGTCACTGCAGCTAGAATCGTTTATATTGACTAAGTTGACAAAGCCCTTGGTACGTCAACTTAGTAGGCCCACAGGTCAGCTTCCGAAACGGTGTGCCCCAGATGTCAGGGGGATGAATCATTTTTTGGGTGGGTGAAGCTAGAATATCCGAGATTGAAGAAGAAGCATGGCATCCGTTGGATGGATATCCAATGGCCACTGCTGCTAGAACCGTGTGTTGACCATAAGTTGACAAAGCCTTGCATACCCGTCAACTCTATTTGTTTAGGGGACACGTCAAGTTAGTAAGGTCAGAAGTGTGTGGCAGAGAACTTATAGCCCATTTGAGATTTGTAAGAATGTGTAGCCCATTTTTGAATTCTAATGGAAGTTACTACAGCCCATTTACAGTTTGTTAAAAGTACAGCCCATTTCAACCAACCGTTCAAAACAAAATTCAATAAAAATTCCCACATTTTGATGGGATCCGAATATTTTTATCCCGAAATTTTAGTCAGATTAAATACAATTTCAGTATAAATTTATATTGCGTAAAAATCCAATGAAACATTCCGCTCGCAACAATTAATGAAATTAAAATTTTCAATATTCCAAATATAATATTTTATAAAGTAATCACTGTTTGGTGCATTTTTTATAGTTACTACCCAGTTTTTATAATTACACCCCATTTATTATTTCTTAAAGCCCATTTTCTTGTTAAGCCTAATGCATCCCTCCTAGGAAAGATTTGCAGCCCAGTGGGGCGGAGAATAACAACTTGACCTTGCCTGGGTATTCCTAAAAAAAGTATAGCTGGGCTAGCCATTTTCAGCTTGAAAAAAAATAATATCTGGGCTGGATATCTGGCCTGGGCTAGACGGGCCACGGCTCGCCCAGTTAATACCTGTAGCGATGTTTTCGTTGTTGTTCAGAGGAGAAAAAATTAATATCTGGGGTAAACATCGAAAAACTCTGAAGTGCTCACACCTCAAAAACACAAATACTGCTCGAGCTGCTTGGTCCCAGCTGTCGGCCGCTTCTTGTGCAATTCTCTCGTTTATTGACTACTCCCTCCTTTCCGGTTTATAATGCTCAATTCAAAAATCTCACCAATCAAGGTAGATGGTGAGTGGTGGAATACTTTTTCTAGTTTTGTAAAAGCACCTAATTAATGCTCTTGTTATCCTCAAAAAATTATGTTTATCAATGCATTAATTGCAATGCATGCATGCATAAAGTACCTGCATTGGTCAATTTTCTCTTAATACTTGCATGCAATGATTTAATGCACCTTGGAATCTGAACATGTGATGGAAAACAACCAAATTGAGCCTTATAAAATTGAAAAAGTAAAATTTTGAGATAAGCCCTATAAACCGGAAAGGAGGGAGGACATAGGTAGACAATGGTGTGGGACCGTGATGTCAGGAAACCAGGAGGAAGCAAAATAAATTATAGTTATATATATATATATATATATATATATATATATATAATAAGGAGGCACTTGCATACGTGAGGCTGTGGACCTGGTGGGTCCCCATTGTCATCCTATCGAAGTAAAGTGATCTCCTCGCCCGCGCGCGCTTTCCGCCTGAAACAGTTAGCGCCGGCCGCTCCGCCTTCAAATGACACAAGTGTCATTCGTCCGTCCATCTGCCGCACACATTAATGATACGCGGTTGCCGAGGCGGCTACTCCGGCGTCACAAGTCCGTCCCTCCGCCCGCCCACCATTGCTATATAAACTGCTGCGCCGGCCATAGCCGCAGTCATCCGCATCCATTGCCTTCCTCCTGTCCAGACTACTACTGCCCACCATGGCTTCCTCGCGCTCCAGCGCTCTTCGGGACGGGCGGACGACGGACCACAAGGAGATAGCAGCCATTGCTGCCGACCGGCTGGCCGGCAGGCAGCCGGAGGACGACGACGTCCCAATGGAGAACATGGTAGTCGACGATCTGGCGCCAACCCCCTCCTCCGTGCCATCCTCGCTGGTGCATTGCACCATGACCATCGGCGAGGCCCATGCCCAATATATGGACAGGGTGAGGCAGATGCGTGAGGAGCAGTTATGGGAGGCGCATGCCGATGCCGCCTACAACCACCATCTCCTCCAGGAGCACCTGCAGGCAGAGGAGCAGATCACCGCGGAGCGGGCGGAGCAGGAGGCGCTACTCGACTCGTACCGCTCCGCCCGCAAGGGCCGCCTCGAGCGCTGGCGGTACCGCATGCGGGTGGCGGAGGCTGCGGCTGCCTACAAAGAGTCTAGCAAAGAGGGCGATGAAGCGAGCGAGGCGCTGTTTGGCGAGACCGAGGATGAGGCAGATGACAATGCCGGCTCCGACGAGTCCCCGATCCACTGGCGTCGATGACGCCCTGCTCCGCCGACGCCCCGCGGCGCCAACAACGAGGCAGAGGACACCGCCGGCTCCACCGAGGCCCCGCGGCACCAACAACGAGGTAGAGGACACCGCCGGCTCCGCCGAGGCCCCGCCCCACCAACAACGAGGCAGAGGACATCGCCGGTTCATCCGAGGCCCCACCGTGCCGGCAACGTGGGGGAGGATTTCCACCGCTCCGCTGAGGCGCCGCCCGCCGGCAACGAGACAGAGGCATCTCCGGCTCCGCCGAGGCCCCGCCCCACTGCCAATGAGGCTGCGGCACACAGAAAACGAGGAAGATTAGAACATGGTAGGTCACCGCCGCTCGGGTCCAAGTAAGGCCACCGCTGCTACCCTCCGGTTGAAGCCAAGCTAGGCGGGTTGACCATTGATGGCCGGTTAGCTTCTTGGCGGCGACGTGGAGTCGGAGAGCTGAGCTGGAGAAGAATGCTGCTTCTACTTAACTGCTGGTGCAGTTGGCTGACTGACACATGGGCCCAACAGGCCACATGTCAGTTATGCAACTGCACCTGCAGTTAAGTCACTGAAGCTTCTGTTCGGCTCAGCGGGACACAGGTGGGTAGCTTAGGTTAATTAATTATACCTCCACTGCACCCCTTTTTAGTTTTTTTCGAAAAGGAGGATGACCCCCGGCCTCTGCATCTGGGAGATGCATGCGGCCACAAACACCCATTTTTAGTTGAACAATGTATGAAATGTAGTGAAATCCGGCATGTTTATATGAAATCTGACCGTGTATGAATGAATTTAGTTCGATTAGTTCGAATTCCTGTATCACTGGCATTGGATGAACATGCAAAACAATACGTACTAGCATTATTCCCAGGGTGATCACCATGTTTGCAGCAGTTTCACATGTAATCCCTCCGGTCCTTTCTAGTCTGCATACAAGTTCTGTCTGCAGTTAAAGTATCTCTACTTTGACCAATCTTATACAAAAAAGTATGCAGTTTCACAATGTGTGAAGTAAAAAGGAACAAAAGGAGTACAAAGAGTTTGAGAAGCTTTTTAGCATTTTTGTACATTGCAATCAAACACACAGGCCTGGCAATTCATAGAGAACATTCAAAACAATGGATGATTATGCATCTCAGCGACCCACATGTCAGAGGCAATATTTACTTCACAACTAAAGAATAAAGAAAAAATTGATAGCCGCTGCTGACAGCAAAGGGCGTCCCATTCGAAAATATCAAACGCATATCTTGCTAAAATCAATGAGCAAAATTTGACAAGGTTGTCCCATTCCAAAATATCAAATGCTTACGATTGTGGAATGGGCAGGGTTTGCCATCAGTTCGGACATTAACATGGCAACTCGTGCTAAATAAACCAGTTGTTCTTTTTGTGCAGTTCACCAAAATCAACCAAATTCGTGCGTAGCTTGTATGATTTCGCCCTTATATGTTGCAACGCCTTGAACTTATGGGCACCTCCTTTCTTGTGGTGGAAATGAATGATTCGATGTATTCATGAACATTTTGTGTAGTTCCCGTTGAAATCAAGCTGAGCACCCCTGTTTGCACAAATACAAAAAAGTAATTAGTATAAAGCAAAATGTACTGTGAATTGACAGTTTCAACAGGCACATACATGGTCCATGTAGAGCACACTTTTAGAAAAATGTAACTCGCCAGAAAGAATCCTAGAACAACATTGTACTCGTGCATCACAGCAAAAAAATGGCGATTTGTCAGTCCTTCTGAGCTAAAGTTAGTTTGGTCTTATGGGGAGTAATGTAACCATCGTTCAGCTGCTCCTTCTAATGAGAAGATAGACAGTGCTTCTTCATCCTGGCATGATCGGAACTAGTCACTTCACGTACTCCATATTCTTCTTCAGAGGAAGATGATCCTGTTGTGCAAAGACAAGAGGACTACTAAATTCTAGCATCCATGTTTGCTCGAAAAAAAGAAAAGGAAATATTTAAAACAACACAGATGAAGCACTTCCCAAGGACAATACCACTTTTTCATGACAGTATATAAACAGTAGCACAACACCAATAGAGATGACAAAGCTCAATCATATGGATGAAATCAGTGGGCAAGTACCAACCTTTGTCAGGAGGCTGATTGTGTAGAGCATACAGATGAAGCACTTCTCGGGAACCATCTGTTGCTATCTACGGGGTTGGCCATGCTTACTATATACTCCTCGATTAGTTTAATGTTTCCAACATCTTCTTGTGCAGTTCCACTAAAATATATAGTATCTTCAAAGAAGATCCCTGTTTGCACAAGTAGAGATAATTACGTATGGCATCAAATCAGTGGCAAAACAATTGCTTGTTCCATCCATAGCAATAAATTAAGATGCAAAACTATATCATTACTTGTGTCATCACAGTTCCATTGCTTCATTACAGCACCGGGAGTTGATTTTTGTTTTTCTTCCGCTTGTTCTTCCCCGTCATCACTTGGTTCAATAACAGACAAGCTTCGCCTTCAATGTAAGATTTGGCATGTCAATTAGGGAGCATAAGTATAGTACTAAACTTAATTTTCTGATGAAAGTGGCAAAATACAGGCCAGCAGTTGTGAAATATCCTTATCTTACCTCCATGGGATATTACGGTGCACATAAAGATTGAAAGTCGTGTCTCCATTTGTACAGTTCACTAAAATCAAGCAACATTATCATACAAGTAGCACAACATATGAAAGCACACTGCAGAATCATGTGAAAGAAGGCTATTATTGACCTCTCATGATGCGGAATTCAAACAACTCACAAGAAGAAGATCTGAACCAAATTCGCCTTAACGGATAGGAAGTAAGATCTCCTCTTGTGCAATTCCACTAAGATCAAGCAATCAAGCAATGTTGTCGGTGTGATATTTTGGTTGAACTACACAAAACACTCTTAAGACAAAAGTGTTTTGTGCAGTGCAACAAAAGGTCACAATGGCAACGAGATGAAGTAGATAACCCTGTTTACACAGAGGTGCAAAGGAAACAATTAGTGGTCAATAACGATGGATGACACAGAAGCCAACAAAAAGAAGCATCTACCGTATCTAAATGGGAAAGAAAGCAAGATAGTAGCATTTCTCAAATGGTGGCACTGATTAATATTAACATAGAGATTATATTAACAATAAAATTCGTTAAACATGTAATTTTCTTTTAATTGTGGCATTGCATCAATTTTCCAGCGGCATTATTATAGGGTGTTTGTTTACAGGGACATTTTGGTGTAGGGACTAATAAAACTCCGTGTCAGTCACATCTAAACCAAACAGGAGGGACTTTTCGGGACTAAAAGTGGGCATTTGGGACTAAAGAAAGAAGACCCTGAGGGAGTCTTTTTGGGACTTTTTCCAACAGTTGCCCCTGCCACACATTGCACCTTGTTTCTATTAGTTCATTACTAGGGGTAACATGGTCTTTTATCATGTTTAGTCCCTGGAACCAAGCAGGTAGGGACTCGGGAGTTTTTAACCAAACAGGGTCATAGATTAACAACAGCTAATGAGTTGCACGGGACAGTGGACGCACCAGCACCATGTGCATCTACCGATGTACTGTGGTCATGCACAGTCTGTTGCAACAAAGAACAAACAACCAAGGAGCATATTTGTGTTGGTCCCAGTTTTGTTATCTTTAGACACCTTTCCCTATGTGAGCGCAGCAAATCTAGTCCTGCTCAAATCTAGTCCCTTCCTTTCCTTTTTGAACTAGTACTTTCGCCCCTTCCTTTCCTCTTTGAACCATGTCCTAGATTTATGCGATACAACTTTCCCCACTACTTTCCCCCCATTCCTTTCCTCTTTGAACCACGTCCTGGATTCATGCTATGCAACTTTCCCCCTTCATTTCCTCTTTGAACCACGTCCTAGATTCATGTTATATACAACTTTTCCCACTACTTTCCCACACTCCTTTCCTCTTTGAACCACGTCCTAGATTCATGGTATACATGCAGCTAGACCAATGCATGTGGAGTAAGTAAAATATACCTTACGGTTCTTGGGGCGTGGTTCGGTGGGCGACGGGACGGCGGTGAAGAAGAAGGGTCGAAGGCCCTCCCGCTCCATCGCTGGGTGGTAAATGAATAGCAGCGTCGGTCGTGGATTCCCTCCCTCGCCGACGGCGACAGCGTTAAGCCTCCTTCCCTTCCCGGCGGACGGATCCTGCCGGCTCTTTGTGCAGCAGTGAGGGGGGAGAGAGGCCAACGAAGTCTTGTTTAGATCTGGAGAGGGCGAGAGAGTGTGAAGAGAGCAACTACAAGCGCTGAGGATCCAGCGAGAGAGGGCGAGAGAGTGTGAAGAGAGCAACTACAAGCGTTGAGGCTCCAGCATGTATATATATACTGGAGAGAGAGTGTGAAGCGTGCAAACCCTAGAAAACATTTTGACAAGTCAAAGAATCCTCCTAGCAAAAATTATGCTCAAGTGTAGTTATCGAACCCGAGACCTCAAGTTTGATGAGCGAACAGGCTAACCAGCTACACAACCCTCCCGTTATGTTCAACGAGAGGAAAATAACCTTTTATACATTCCTGCATTCGTGTGACAGGCATGCCGTGTTTTTTGTGTGTGTGTGTGGGAGTGATTAGGATTTCAATCATAATCGTGTCATGTGGCTTTGGTGGTAAGACTATCCACAGTGGTGCAGAAATAATGCAGCCTTAGTCACCTTACCTCTCTCCACGTAGTACGTTGGGTCCCACCAGTCAGAGGGTGAAACAAACAAATTAATAACAAAAAATAAAAGCGCCAGCAGTGTATCTTACTACCTCACACATCTCGCTACTGCTGGGAAACACTTTCCAATTGATCCCTCTGTTCGCTGACGTACTATTTTAAGTGAATCCTTATTATAACATGCACAAAAATTTTGGGCACTTGTATTCGACTTAAGTCAGCGTGCCCCCGTATCTCGTATACTTACTACTCCCTCCGTCTAGGTGTAATAAGTCACGTTAGAACGTGCAACGGGACCAAGGTGCATGCGTGTGCATGTGTGTGTTTAACAGCATGTGTGTGTTAGAGAGTGCGACAGATCGACCTACTCCTACAGAGATATGGTGTGTAGTGTACGATTTTAGCCGCGAGAGTCGGTGCATCCTCTCGTTTCCGGGCGTGTCTAGTAGGGACATGCGGACAGCTGCCACGCCCGCTCCTGACCAGCCTGGCCCACCGAAAGCCCCTCCATCGCCCGCGCGCGCTTCCCGCTCGAAATGGTCAGTGCCGCTCCAAAGAATCGGTGCCGCATTCATGCCCGGGCACAGCGGACGCGACCTCTCACTGGCGCAAGAGTGATGGTTGCTTCATTCATCCAACTTACTGCTGGGTCTATGTGATTTGACGGCTCATTGGTCTTTATTACTGAGGTGGTAGGACTGCTGGATGTCCCACGCTTTTGTCGAAAGGAGGTAGTAGATTACAATTTTCTCCATTCTTACAGCGGAGGAGTGCAAGGGCAGTGAAAACATGCAGGCTCAGTGATTACATGGCCCACCTCACACTATCACCGTGCGACACCTAACTCTTTACATAGTACTCCCTCCGTTCCTAAATATTACTAGATGAGTCCCCGCTCGTTGCCGCGGAACATCAGTATATCTCTCTGCGCAAAATTATCGATTTCATAGAACTAAAAAAAATTTATAACCGCATGACAAATGTGGTAGCCAAACTAAATAAACTCCCATCATCATTTAGATCATCCCACATAAGGAAAAAAGATCAGCCAACTCCTACTGCCTAATGGGATTATATTTTTGTTTTTGACATGTTAATGGGACTTAAAAGCTCACTTACATGCATGCTACCGGTGCATGCTTGCATGCAAACATGTTGATGTGATTTAAAACCCACTCACATGCATGTGCCATGGTAGTTCTGCATGCTTGCATGTGGCTTAGTGCTGAGCCTCTCAACGTCTAGATCAGACGGCTATTATGACTGGTTTACTTCATCTAATGGCTACGTCAATTTTGATGATGTGGCTCAAGGAGAGGATAGAGAATTCCTAGTAGTGGGGCTAGCTATTACTAGTAGATAAGTCTTTGTAGAGATTCCACTAGGTGAACTACATACAGAACAAAATGAATGAATCTACACTTAAAATGCATCTATATACATCCGCATGTGGTTAATGGTGAAATCTCTACAAAGACTTATATTTAGGAACGGAGGAAGTACTAGTATAGTACTAGTACGTACTGTAATTTATCAGTGAGATAAATTTGTACAATGCTATGAAGCTTCCAGCTCCTGTTACATGTATCTTGCGTCCAAGGTTGCCCGTTGCAACATTTCATCAAATAAAAAGGAGACTAACATGCATGCTATTGCATCTCAATGATTGATAGATCATAGCAAATATATATTCCCTTTGTTCCAAAATAAGTGTCTCAACTTTGTGCAAACTTTAGTACAAAGTTGTACTACTACTAAAGTTGACACTTATTTTGGAACAGAAGCAGCTAAAGAAAAAAATGATCCATGCAGTCCCTAGCCCTTGAACCATGAACCCTGACCAGGCTTCAATTTGCTGGCAATGTTCGAGCTTCCTAATAAATGAAGTTTTCAACCTTTTGACCATCGGATCATTTTGTGCAGTTTCACCAAAATCGAGATGAGCATCCCTGTGGCAAAGAAATTGAAGAAGCGTGATTAGAATAAGATTACTAGTACTAGTTGATGAGACATAAACTCATCACAAATACAGTACGTAGAAGCCAGTAGAGGTATCAGGTATGTGCGGGGCAAAGAAGTAGAGAAATATCCACAGGGAGTGATGTGGGCAGCTGGAGCAGTGGTGCAAGTCAGCTGTAAAGGGAGTTGTACCTGAGGGACTTAGCTCAACCTTGAGGAGGGCGGTGGGAGGCGGCAACTGCCCACGTCGCGGCAGTGATCAAGGGACGAAGGCAACCTCACCGGCTTTGTGAAAGAGAATGGCGGGGACCCCTGATCGGGACGTGCCGACGGTGGTTTTCGCCGTCGGCGATGAACACCGCATCTACACTAAGCATCCACCCCTTCCCCAAGCGGGCATGATCCGCTGGGATGTTAGAGATGTGGCCACAGTCGTTTTGTGCGAGAGAGTGAAGAGAGCAACCCCAGCAAGCAACCGTGTAGGTTGGCCCGTCCTGACTATGTATATAGTGGAGCGGTTTCCTTTTCTCTCCATATGAACCTATCATATTGCGTACGTGCCATTGAAGAAAAAAAATATTTATAAATGACGCGGCACCTACTACTCGTTCTCCTATAACCTTGCGCTTGGCATCTCCAAAATATTAACCTTGCGATTGGCTCTTCGCCTCTTCGGGAAGTCGAGCAATAATGGTAGTGCAGTATATATCGTTCTGGCTATATGAGACCAAATGAATTGCTGCACGTCCACCACGTGGGCGAAGGTCGAGGGGCGAGGGAGAGTGCTACTACATACGTAGCAAAATGAGTGAATGTACACTCTAAAATACGTCTATATACATCAGTGTTTGGAGTATGTACTAGTAGTTCATATTGAAATCTACTAAGGACATATATATTCCAAACAATATGATATAATCTCTATTCCATCTCTATAACCAAGGTAGTAGGGACGAGGAGTAAACGGAGGGAGTAGTAAATTTTTCTCCTCGTCCTGCGAGCCACCGCGCGCATGGGCGAGGGAGGAGCAAGCTTCACCTCATCCTGCGAGCCACCGCGCCCATGGGCGGGGGAGACGGCGTACTAAGAAAGCTTTTCCTCGTTCTGCAAGTTGACATGACACATCAAAAGTACTCCAGTGTATAGAGCCTTGCCTCTAAGGTAGGCCCCACATGGTTTGCCTCTTTTTTTAATTTAACATAACGCGTCAAGTCGCAATTTGTTTGTTCACCCGTGGTAGACGATCCTCCCTCCACCAAGTGGACAACCAGTACAAGTGCCAAATTACCATGTGGGCTGCCTTTTTCATACAAAAATGAGCTCCACCGTGTACCCGCGCGGGTGTGGTTGGGAAAGAGACGGGAGTACGTGTGCCGTGCATGCACCTCTTCTCTTCGTGCACGTCCCCCACCTACGTGGGTGTGTGTGAGAGATACAAACCGTGTTCGTGAGTGTTTTTTGTTTTGTGGTGGGGTGGGGGTGGGGTGGGGGTTTATTTCGTGAATTATTTGTGGGAATATGTGTCCATGACATCTCAAACAAATTTTTGCATGCAATGTGTGTGAAATGGAGGCCTATCCATATCATACATAGAGGGTCGGGCAATCCACGAGAAGAGAGGGAGGGGTCATAGCTATCGATAGAGTCGAAGAGAGGATCAAATACGGGTGGGTGCGAGATCGATGAAGAGAGCCATTGAAATTGTGTGTGTGTGCAAGTCAAAGATATAGGGCGGCTGGCCTACCGAAATGTTAGAGGGCACATGTCAAGTTTGTGTGTGGCAGGGAGACATGACTAGAGCACTTGATGTATTGGTGTGTGTGGGGGGAGGGGGTGGGGGAGGGGTAGGCAGAGGCCTAACTATAGAGGTAGAATGACTCGTATATGTGTTGAGAAGGAGAGACCCAGCTATGTCATGAGGGAGATTGGTCGACATCCATACATAACTAAAGGACGGGAAATATGATGGGACAGAGAGAGAGAGAGGAGAGAGAGAGGGAGGGAGAGGGGTAGAGTGCTGGATGGGTGATGGAGTTGCTTCTCGGAGATGTTGGTAGAGGCCTACTAGACAAACTGAGGGTGGAACTGCAATGTTATCAATAAGAGTGGGGATGTGTTTCTGTGTGTGCCTGTGCATGATAGATCTGTCGGGACGCATCCATGGATGATGAAGGGGAACCATGTGTTTGGTAAGCAAACCTAACTAGATCGGTAGATCAATTGTTGTTTGTCGGAGGAAGGGAGAGACACAACTAATGAGGTAGATCGATCGATGTGTGGGTAAAAACAAGTTATAAGGACCTAGCTGGCTATATGTATAGTGAGAGATCGGTCGGTGTACGTCCATTTGTTAGAGGCAAATAAGGCCCAGCGAGACGGATAGACAGAGAGAATGGAGCTAGGAGGTGGTGCGAGAGGCCCAACTACTAGCTGGATAGGGGGAGGAGTGTGCGGTTGTGAGATCGATTAAAAGAGGGGTGAGAGTTTACACGTGTGTCTGACCATATGAGAGACACGAGGCAAGGACATAAAGGAGGAGATTGAAGCTGTGTGTGTATGCTGTAGGTAGGCATCGCTGGAGAGGTTTATCGATTGGTGTGTGTCAGAAAGGAGTTGTGGAGACTCTGGGAGAACGACCTAAAGGAAAAAAATGAATGTGCCCGGTGGATAGAATGCCGAGGGAGGGGGAGGGCGAGGAGGGCGTGTGCATGCACGAGAGAAAGTTAGTGGTAGCTACAAAGGTTAGAGGACTGTGTGGGTGTAAGAGACTAACAAAGATCATAATTTGATATGAAAGCGGATTCATATATTTGAATAGGAGATCATAGTGTTTTAAACATTGCATGCATGAATATAGCGGTGATACACGTGTTGTGCACATGTTTTACCATAATGTGATAATGCATGGCGTTTGCAACTCACAGCTAAATGCCGAACAATATAAACCATACTATACATCAAACAATCTCACATTTTATTTGTATTTGTGATAATGTGTGACGTTTGCAGCTTACAACTAAATATCGAGCAATCTAAACAATACTATATATCGAACATTCTCACATTTTATTTGAATTTGTGGTAATGTGTGGTGTTTGCAACTCACATCTAAATACTTGTAGGCGTAGGGGGCGGGGCACCATACATAATGTGATAAACACATTATACATATGGGAGATGGTTTAGATTATGAAGATCTAGCTAGAGCTAGAAACGTAATGTGATTTGAAATCAAAATAAAGTGGATTCAAAAAATCTAGTTCGAGTTCATATAGTACACATAGTTCATATGTAACTCGATACTGATCATGTGGTGTGCTGTGAAGATAATACACAAACGATGGTTTAACTTGACAATAATGATGATTGTAGATCTTATTAAAACAGAGAAACAAATTCCAATGCTTTGACTTCACAACAATCATTACTGTAGATCTTATTCAAATTTAGTTCATATTGAAGTGGTAGTATATACGTTTGAAATGCACTAAAACGTTCATTTGAGTAGTAGGTTGCATGCATTATACACGTAGCGAAATATGTTAATTGAACATAACATGAATTCAAAGTTTTGAATGACATTTGTAGTGCGCATTGATTTGGTACAGTACATGTTAGGCTTGTCCGGAAATTTCAACCCGCGCCTTGTTAGCCCGAAATATTTAAGATATATCTTTGTCTTGTTGTGCTCCGACAACTCCCTCCATCTCAACCCGCGCCTTGCTATTCCGAAATCACAACGCGCGCGAAAACTCCCACCTCCTGTGAAATCCCGACACGCGAAATGCCCGTGGTACCCCTGAACCGAAAGAACCGCCTCAAATCAGTGGGGGGGGGTACTTTCGTAACTTACCCCACATTTCAGACAAGCGCGTCTCTAAGCCATGGTTCCCCACTGCCATCCCATCCGCCCACCCATTCGTACACCGAGGCTGCGAAAACCCGTGACGAAACCCCACATCCTGCTCCGTCCGCCACCCAGTCGAAGCTTCTTCCCCGACGACATCGTCCACAGCAACACCTCGACGTCCCTCATCCACCGTACTGGATGAGGATCCATCATCGATCTCATCGTCCCGCCGGTTCAGCCACCCCGTCCTCCACCTCCAAGGAGCTGCCCCGATGTTCCCCTTGTCTTTCGCGCCACCTCCATTCCCACACCGCCGTCTTCACCTGCACCACCGGAAGAGCATCATCATCACCATTTCCTTGGATGAAGTTGCAGCCTAATCGGCTCCACCAAAGAGGTTGTACACTAATCGCCGCATTTTCTTCTTGATTCGATCTCACGGTGCTGCCGGCGCTCGGTCCCGAGCCGACACGGTGCGGCTCCATCCACGGCGGCGTCGTTGGCCACATCCTCCACGGTGTCGCTCCCTCAGCGGCGACGTCCACATCAGTAGGAGCTGCTACTGCTTTAGCTCTCGCTCGCGCTGCTGCTCTGCTCTTGCTCTCGGTCCCCTGCCTGGTCTGCTCTTGCTATTGCTCTTGCTCGCGCTACTGCTCTCGCTCTTGCTCTTGCTTGCGATGCTGCTCCGATTTGGCTACACTTCAGCCGACTGAATCGACTTTTGGGTCAGTCGATTTCCAAGGGGTGGGCTCGCCGAGGTGAAGGAAGAACCAGCCACAGCGGGGAGGGGGCTCACCGGAGAGATACCCCACTATCTATCTTAGGGTTCAGGAAAGGGGCGGTGGTCACCGGCGGTGGCGGGGCGTTGGCGGGGCGGTGGCGTGGGGATCACCGGAGAAAAAGCTTGGCACGGGGGGGAGGGGGGGCTAGAGGGATGGCCGGGGCGGTGGCGGACCGGCGGTGGGGAGTGTTTTTGGGGCGGGCGGGGCGGCGCACCGCCGGCAGCGGGCGGCGGGGGGCTGCTGTTTGGCCGGTGGTGGCTGGCGGCTCAGGGGGGTGGAGGTTGAAGATGAACCGCAGGCCCTTGATTTCATATCCAACGGCTGCAAAATCGATTGACCAGAGATGAAAAAGTCAGTCGACCGACGTGTAGCCTCACCTTGCTAGTGCGTTCAGTTTCGACAGCAAAATTCAGTTTCGACAGCAAAATTCAGTTTGGACAATAAGGTTCAGTTTCGACAGTTAATTTCAGTTTCGACAGTTAAGTTCAGAGATGAGCGGCTGATGTATTTTACATCTAGCACTTTGTGGTTATGTATTTTACGTCATGTATTGGAGATGCTATTAGAATTCCACTCAGGTTAACGTTGTTTGTTGTCTCTCTTGTCCTGCTTCAGCCTCGGCATCGTACAACTCACCGGAGCTGCTCCAATGACGAAACCCTCCATCACAGCGGAGCAGTACCTCGGGCTCCATCTCCAGACGCCTAAGATCTTCTTCCCCTCCTCCGACAGCAAAGTCAGCCGAAGCATCCTCACCGGCCAACCCAATCACGCTGAGATCGACATGGCTTCGCCAAAGAGGTTGTACACTTGTTGCATCTCTTTTTTACTCTACATGTTATATATATTGTCCACTGAGCACACGGATTTGTTCCTTTAGTGTCTCCTTGAAAGAAAAAACGTAGGAATTTTAATTTTCACTTGTCCTCCTTTTCAAATTCATATTCATGAAGCACAAGACTAAGAGATAGTAGCATAATAGCATTATAACCGTACATTTTCTTGTGGTTTGACTTAATCTCACCATGCTTCTTTGCATCCTGTGACCTTCCAATTGTTGTGAATCAAACACCCAGATTGGCAGAAATCCTGTGTTTTCAAATTCTCTCTTTTGCACGTGCATTCCTATCCTATTCCTATCTATTTCCTATCCCTACATTGTTGGAATCCTCCAATTCAAACGAGCCCTTACAGAATTACCTCTCTTACAGATAGTTGTCAAAGAAAACCTTGCGTGGTTTGTCCCGGTCCTGCTGCGCCATCGTTCACCCCAGCTCAGCTGCTCCAACAAGAGAGGGTCCAACAGAGCAGGGATCCGGCCTCCAGACTGTCTTTCGCAGCCTCAGATCTTCTTCCCCGCCGCTGGCAGCCATGAAAACTGCATTACCATCATCAACTGAGCAGATGACCTCGAGGACTACACGGGTCAGCAAGAGAGGTCGCACTCTTTCGTGTCTGCTTACGTTATGCATCGCTTAATATTACATGCTACTTTATCGTCCTGTTCACCGATTAGACTCTGAGTCAGCTCCAAACTAATGGTCAAACTTGAGTTTTTAAATGGTTGTGGGGTACATATCGGGGCCGCTATCAATAGTATCTATCTACAATCTGGTTAATCTCCATTGTCTACTATGAGTTTCATGTTGGGTGGGAAACAAACAGTAAAGAAGCCATTATCTGTATTTATTAACTGAAGCCATTATCTGGCTGCTATTATTGGTTTTGGGTCTCTCCACAGGTTGCTACCATCACTCTGGATTTCTGCATGCACTCCTTACATAATCTCACTATGTTTTATTCCTATGCATGACAGTTATTGTAAACAATGGAATTGAACATGTAGAGCAAAAGAGATGAGCCTTGCATGGAAATATAATTTCATGCAGACGTCGCTCCATGGTAGGCGCAAAGGCAGCCCCCCCCACGCATTTCGGATTGTAATCGAGAGGAAGATATCTGTTCTGAGGGGGATTCAAAAGGAGAAGATAACTCCTATTTACCCCCTGAGGTCTTCGCTCTAACTTGGCATGCTGATGTTGGTTATATCATGCATATGGTGTCTTGCATTGCTTACTTTATACATCAAATATGTCATCTGCTTAGTTTAGCCATCCTTTGTGCGAATGCCATCTGTCTAGTTTATTCATCGTTTATGTGAATTATGCAACGCCGCCTTGTTTAGCCAGGCATCATATATGTGAATTTTGCAATGCCATCCTGCTTAGCCAGTCATCTTATATGTAAATTATATCAGGCCATCTTTTTTTGTTACATATTACATTCGTCAACAATGTTAGTACATTCAACTGCTCTTCGTGTGCATCAGCCATTTGACACGGTGATGGCAAATTCTGGAGTGAAAACAAGGTCTTCTGAGCAGACTATGCTATCTGATGAAGCGCATATCTCGCTGGTTACGGATAGCTCCCCATAGGATGATTCAGAGACAGATGACCAGTCCTATCCCCCCCGAGGTGTATGCTCTAACTTGGCAGGGTTATGTTGCTCATATCATGCGTATGGTGTCTCGCATTGCTATGCCATTTGATTAGTTTAGACATGCTTTGTGTGAATGCCACCTGTTCAGTGTCTAATTACCATATATGTTAATTATGCATTGCCATCTTGTTGCAAGTCATTATATATGTGAATTATACAATGCTATCTTGTTGCAAAGGCATTATATATGTGAATTATGCAATGCCATGCTGTTTAGCCAATCATCATGTATGTGAATTATATCATGCTATCATTTTTTGTATTATGTGTTCCATTTGTCGACAACGTTTGTATATTCAACTACTCTTCCTATGCATCAGCCGTTTGAAGCGGTGATGGAAGTATCTGGACTGAAAACAAGGAATTCATAGCAGACAATGCTACCTGCTGAACTCATTTACCAAAATGAGTTTCATATACAACATGGTAAACATGTGATGTGTCTGCTTGTTTCTCTTTTAGAATGCGGACAAAATATTGGAGAACAGTACCGCGTTATCCAATGGTAAAAGAAGTAATGCATATAAGGTTTAAGATAGTGAGACATCCCTGTTGGTCTCCAAGAAAGCTGATAAAAACTATCTTGACGATAGTGAGGGAACCCAAAAGTCCTGTCTTGATGTAGTGTTCGAGTTACTGGCCACTACTGCTGGCACAAGCTCTTCGAACTCGCAGCCTGAATCAGTTCATCTTCTTGAGTCTCAACTTCAAGTTGAAAGACATCAATCAGATGTGCTGTGACAAGAAGCTGAAGGACTGAGGAAGTCCCTGCAGAATTCAGATGCATATTTTCTGGTGCAACAGCAAGCGCTGGAGGATTTAAGCGCCAAACAAGAGAAAGTTAATAAGCTTCTAAGCATCTTGCCAGCATTATGGGTACCCAGGATATTGTTTCTATGGATCTTCTGAAGTGGTTTCAGTTCTGGATTTGTTTTGATGCGGTGTTTATTTGCGCTGGTCGCCAACTTTGACAACCAGTATATATGATATGCTGCTTTGTTCCCTATATTTGCACTGGTGGCGAACTTTGATGCCCAGTGGATGTAATATGTGTAACAGCCGTGATAGCCTAGCATAAGTTGCTTGCTTATTTATTTCCTTGTTGTCTTGTTTATTTGTTTGCTTGTAGTCAGTGCAGTTCTTTTTAAAACTAGGCCACAATAACCATGGGCTAATATTTACTGTAGTGACATTGGGCCTCCTACGGGCCGTAGAAACAGTGGTCCTTCTACGGGCCGTAGAAACAGTAGGCCTTCTACGGGTCGTAGAAACAATGGTCCTTCTACGGGCCGTAAAACAATGGGCCTTCTACAGGTTGTAGAAACAATGGGCCTTCTACAGGCCGTAGAAACAATGGGCCTTCTACGGGCCGTATCATCAATGGGCCTTATACGGGCCGTATGACCATAACGGGCCATCGTTAATAGGCCGTATTTTATGACGCTATGTAAACGGCCCAATGTAACACCCCGGATGTAACTTTCCATCTTTGTATCTCCAACTCTTGCTATTTTCGGCTATGGGATATGATATTTCCCTCCATGGTTGGGTTTTGTCTTTTGTTTTGCATTTTTATTCATGTCATGCATATCATATCATGTCATCATGTGCATTTCATTTTGCATACGTGTTCGTCTCATGCATCCGAGCCTTTTCCCCATTGTCCATTTCGCAATCCGACACTCCCACATGCACCGGCGCACCCCTCTTGTCTTTTTTCGTGTGCGGGTGTTGAACGTTCTCGGAATGGACCGAGCCTTGCCAAGTGGCCCTGGTATAGCACCGGTAGACCACCTGTCAAGTTTCGGGTCATTTGGAGCTCGTTTGGTACTCCAACGGTTATCCGCATATCCGCAAAGGCCTCTTTTGTGTTGCAGCCCAACACCCCTCCAAAACAGCCCAATAACCCATCTAAGTCACTTCCATGCTCTCCATCGTCGGATCACGATCGTGTGGGCGAAAACCGCACCTCATTTGGAGTCCCCTAGCTCCCTCTACCTATAAATATGTGCACTCCCCCGAATTTCCGGATCCCCAAACCCTAGCCCGCTCCTCCTCCGCCGCCGGACACGTCCGGG
>NC_057795.1:460171039-460173296 GCF_018294505.1 Triticum aestivum
CCGGTCGTCGTGCCGTCGCCGGCCTCCGCCGAGCTCCGGCCACCCGGCCCCGCCTCCGCCCGACGCTGCCGGCGCCGGATCCGGCCAGATCCGGCCGCCCCGGCCTCTCTCCGCCCGTCCTTCGGCTTCCCCAAGCTCCGGCGTCGTCCGCGCTCTCCGGTGACCCCGCGTTCTCCGGCAATCTCCAGATCCCACGGTTGACTCCTCCCCAAAATTCCCCAAGTCATATTCTGCCATAAATTTGTTGCATCTTCATTGCATCACATCTTCGCACTCGTGGCTCCGTTTTGGGCGTGTAGCATACCGAATTGTTCTTCTCGAAGAGTACATCATTTCAATCCATTGTATCATTTACATTTGAGCTCATCTTGATGCCCGAAATGCTGTTGGAAGAGGGCTTCATAATGTTAGTTTCAGATTCTTTTCAGAACGAGCTCTTTTGTCATTTTTGCCATGATTGATGTGTGCGTCCTATGGACTTGATCCCTAAATGTGTTTTGAACTAGGATACGTCTTATTTACAGAGGTGTTTACCATGTATTTTTGTGATCGATGTGGTGACTAGCACAAGCATGCAAACTAGGCTTCGTGATAATGCTGTTTTTAGTCCCTGTTCTGCTGTAATTTTGATGCCATGTAAACATGTTGCTACAGAGAGATCCATGCATATTTTGAGATACTTCAGTAAGGGTGTGTTGAAAACATGGTTTTGCTCTATCCATCCATGGTCGTGGTTGCAATTATGGAGTAGTATGGCATGTTATTTTCGTGCTCTACTTTTGCTTCAAAATGTTTCCTGGCAGATTGTTTACATGTTATTCAATTTGGCCAAGGTTGTTGTAGTTGGTCCGGATATGCTATGATGTTGTTTCTTGCCATGTATAGCTTCTATGACATGTTTTCTTGATGGATGTATGCTTAGTTTATCATGGGATGCTCTGTAGTGAGTGCATCGAGCTCACGACGGTGCCTTCGTAATTATGTCAATGCCATGCTTTGTTTGCTGAATCTGTTAACGAAACTTGCTATGTTTACGTGGGTGCCATCATATTTTCTGATCCTTTTTGGCTTATGGTCAGTAAGGGACTTTTGATCTATGCTTTGAGTAGATTCATGCCATGCCTTGTTTTGCTATTATAAGTTCCTGTAGCATGTTGATAACTTGCTCTGAACATTGCTTCGTGATGCTGTTTATGCCATCTCCAACCTGATATTTTTTGCACTTTCTCCATGCTTGTTTGAACCTGTTATGATGTGATTTAGCCGTAGCTCAGTGTTCCTATTTTGTAAAGCATCTCCTGTAGATCATCGCCATATGCTTTGTTTTTATGTTGGGGTGCTGTAGCATAGTTTCTTGTTGCACGCAAAGTAGCATCGTGCTGTTAATCGCAGCTTTGTGTCATTCTTGTCTTGCTTGTCATTTGCAAACCGTGCATCCGTTCCCGGTGATCTTTATATCGATTTCAACCGAAATCATCTCATCTTTCCAGCGGCATACTTGGTTTGCCAAGTTGATGCCTTGTTCGTCATCTTTCCTTCCAAAGCACGCATAAGCATTGCATATCACATCTCGCATATCTTAACATGTATTGCATCATGTTGTTTGTCCATCGCACCGTGATTTATTGTGGTTCCTTGCTTGTGTTCTTGCTTTGGGTAGAGCCAGGAGACGAGTACGTGCACGAGGAACCTATTGAGTACGCTAACGAGGATCAAGCCTTCGACTACTCTGAGAACCTTGCAGGCAAGATGACCATACCTTCGATATCACTTCTATCTTTGCTTGCTAGTACTCGCTCTATCGCTATGTTGGCTCTACTTGCCATTGTTTACCATGCCTCCCTACTGCCATGTTAAACCACTAACCATCCTGTCCTAGCAAACCGTTGTTTGGCCATGTAACCGCTTTTGCTCAGCCCCTCTTATAGCATTGTTAGTTGCAGGTGAAGATGAAGTTTGTTCCTGGTCGGAACATGGATATTTTGGGATATCACAATATCTCCTGTTTAAATTAATGCACCTTATATACTTGGTAAAGGGTGGAAGGCTCGGCCTTATGCCTGGTGACTTGTTCCACTCTTGCCGCCCTAGTTTCCGTCATACCGGTGTTATGTTCCTTGATTTTTCGTTCCTTACACGGTTGGGTGATTTATGGGACCCCCTTAACAGTTCGCTTTGAATAAAACTACTCCAGCAAGGCCCAACCTTGGTTTTACCATTTGCCACCTAAGCCCTTTCCCTTGGGTTTTCACGAGCC